>NC_142945.1:38253783-38268783 GCF_046866305.1 Octopus bimaculoides | reverse complement strand
GGCACATGCGTGACTGGGTGGTAAGAAGCTTGCTTCTCAACCGCATAGTTCCAGCTTCACTCTTACTGGGTGGTACCTTGAGCAAATTTCATCTACTATAGTTTCAGGCCGACCAATTCCTTGTGAGTGGATTTGGTAGACGGAAACTGAAAAAAAAAACCGTCGTATCTATCTATCTATCTATCTATCTATCTATCTATCTATCTATCTATCTATCTATCTATCTATCTATCTATCTATCTATTTATCTATCTATATTTGTGTGTGTGTGTCTGTGATTGTTTCCTACAACCACTTGACAGCCGGTGTTTGTGTGTTTACATCCCCATAATCTACCGTTTCGGCAAAAAGACCGACAAAATAAGTACGAGGTTTAAAAAGAAAAGAACTACCGGTGCTGATTAGTTCAACTAAAAATTCCCCAAGGTGGTTCCCTTGCATGGCCGCATTCTGATGATTGAAACAAGATAAAAATAAGATGTGTGTGTGTGTGCGTGTGTGTATGTGTGTGTGTGTGTGTGTGTGTGTAAAAACCAAAGTTTTGATTATGTAATATGTGTGTATGTTCTCCACTCAAAGTATCTAACGATCATAAGGGTTGCTTCTACTTCAGTCTCCACATTTTGGTTACCTCTATTTCCAGATTTTTATACTTAGATAACTTTTCCAGTTCTTTTAAACATGTAGTGTCGTGTTTTACGAGGAGATACTTCCTCATCTGTTGGTTCTTGACGACAAAATCCTTTCGAATTGCCTTGGTCTTTCTCTGTCTGTGTATAATTGCTGTGTCATTCTCTGAAACACTTTCTGTAGCATGCTTATACCATCTCATTGCTGTCGGTATTTCATAATGAAATACAACTTTCAGTTTATGACTCACATTTTGTTAGGCCTGAGTAGCCAGAAAGAATGCAATACAATTTGGTTGTGTGGTAAGAAGCTTGCTTTCTAAGCATATGGTTCCAGGTTCAGTCTCTCTGCGAGGTACATGAGAATCCACAGTCACATATAGAAAAGATTTAATAAGTAAATTATATATTATATACTGTGAAACTTAATTTAATTTTAATTCTTGATAAATTAAATTAATTTGAGTTTTTACCTGTAAATTTGGATTTTTATCCCTAATATTATCATCATTATATATATATATATATATATATTCATTTATAAACACACACACACATACATATATATATATATATATATCTGTATGCATATGTTTGTGTTTGTGTTTGTTCGCCACCACCACTTGACAACCGGCGTTGGTGTGTTTATGTCCCCCGTAACTTAGCGGTTCGACAAATAGTACGATACAATAAGTACGAAGCTTAAAAAATATATAAGCACTGGAGTCATTCGACTAAAATTCTTCAAGGTGGCGAACTGGCAGAATCGTTAGGACGCTGGACGAAAAAAATGAAAAACGTACAATTTTCTTTTCCAGCTTCTTGTATTCTGAGTTCAAATTCCGCCGACTATAACTTCATTCTCTCTGGGTCGATAAAATAAGTACCAGTTGAGTACCGGGGTTTATGCAATCAAATATCTTTCTGCCTTAGTATTTCTGAACTTGTCCCTACAGTAGAATCAATTCTTTATTCTTTTGCTTGTTTCAGTCATCTGCCTGCGGCCATGCGGGAGCACTGCCTTGAAGTACTTTTATCGAACAATTCGACCTCGGGACTTATTTTTACGCCTAGTACTTATTCTATCGGTCTCTTTGCCGAACTGCTGGTTACAGGGACATAAACAATCCAACACCAGTTGTCAAGCGATGATGGGAGTGGGTGACGACAAACAGACACTCACACACAAACTCTCATACACATACATATGCATATATATATATATATATATATATATATATATATATATTTGAAAAAAAGCCCGAATGAAAAAAAGCCAGAATGCTGAACTGGAAGCATATTTTTTCATTTTCCTATATATATATATATATATATATATATATATATATATATATATATATACATATACGACGGGCTTCTTTCAGTTTCCATCTACAAGGCTTAGGTTGACCCGAGGCTATAGTAGAAAACACTTGCCCAAGTTGCCACGCGATGGGATTGAACTCGGAACCATGTGGTTGGGAATCATGCTCCTTATCACACCGCCACGCCTGCACCTAATTACGACATTACATTTTTTTTTTTGTAGTTTTACGACGTGTCATCATCAAAAAGCTTTCGGTTTCAGTTTTGAGTCCGTTGCCTCTCAGCCAGTGCTGAGTATTTTTATTTTTGTCTTTTTTCGTACTTTTAATTATCATCTGGCACGGGTCATACAGGGGTTTTCATGCAAATTCTTTGGCATGATACTCTGTAGCCAATTTTCAGCTTGATTTTAATTTATTTTCTCTACTTCATTTATTTCTCCTCACGACTGTCGTGTCTTTTATATTTGTTGGTTTTCTTGGAGACAGAAAACGGATTTTCTACGTTTGTTCTTGCTTTGTAGCTATTTTTATTAGTTATCTATTGATCGTAACTAAATTCATTTTGTAGTTCTACGAACATATTTTATGATAATTTCTTAGTTGCAATAGATATTTACAACACTTCATTTGTAGTAAATGTAAACGCCAGCCTTGTTTAACTTACAAAAGCTGGAGGAAGGGGATATGTCCATGGCATTCTCAGTAAAACTAGTGAGATTGATATTATTCAGGTTCTACTTGAACGGTTGCAATTCAACAGTTGCAAGAAAGCCACGAGCAGGGAGAGGAGATTCCAGAGGATCGGTACTCTAAAGAAGAAGGACTGATTGTTGTAATTACTGCGGAGATGGGTGGGGGATGGGTTTGGAATCAATATGAGTGATAAGAGGAAAAACTTTTAGTGAGTTAGCATTGTCTGAGTGGATGTGGCACGGGATCAATTTGCTCCTGGGAGCAGAGGTCATCGTAGTAGTGGTGGAAAAATAAAAGAGAGGAAACGACGCATTTGTGGGCCAAAGGTCAGAGCATGTCTCCGTGGTTTTAAGTCACTCAATCGAGTGATCTTTCTCAGGGTGTTGTCAGTGTGCGTACCACTAATACTGTGTCAGGTGTTTGAAGAACATCCTTTTGTTGGCTACTCTGAGCTTTGTATTAATGGCGACTGAAGTATTGTTTTGCTCTCGAAAGAATGTCCAGCGTTAGGGATGCGGCTTTATGTTAAAGATGTGTCTTTTCCATATGAGATCCTCAAATATTGTGAGGACGAACATTTGAAGAGGACTGTAGTCACCTGTTATCCGTGTTCAATGGAGTGAAATGCAATGATATTTTTTCGATATCAATAGTGACTTTTATTCGTGGAAAATTTTTTGGAATATCTCCATTGGAGAATGTCTTCAAGGTGTCTGTTGATAGAGACCACCACATAAATGCAGTTATTTTTCTTATTTTCCTTTCTTGTCTGGAAAAAAAAAATCTTTATCCGCTACATCTGAAAACTTCAAACAGAAACTACTTTTCTTAAAACATTACCAGCTCAGAGCAATGCAGGTATTTCGATAGTTATTGATACTATTTCTATTTGAAATTGATTATGATGGAATGGAAGCCGTGTTCGGCTCTATTAATGATATCATATTCATACTGCTCTACAGCGTATTCTAATCTACTTCTGAGTATTTGTCCATTTTTCGAAAAAAGAAGGCAAAAAGAAAAACGAAAAAAAAAAATCAGAAGAAAAAAAAATGAAAAAATATTGCTCAATTATTTTTCGGTAATATTTCGCTCTTATGTTGGTACCTCTTCACACACACTTGAAATTTATTTTTTCTTTCAAAGCAGATTCTAACGGAGATTGGAATAAACTTCATCATGACAGCACTTGTAATCTTTCTGGGATAATATTGTGCAACCACTGACAAGACGGGTTACGTTCTCAACCTTCTCCATAAAAAGATAACATTGGTGAGAGTTCTTCTGAGTGACAGATGCATTCCTTGAAAAAAAGGCATCTTTTACTTGAAATCTTTTAGTAACCAACTTCAAGATTCCTGTTTTTTGCTCCTTTTTGTGTCCATGAAGAAGCATGTTATTTATTTACCGATATTCATTCCCTTATTCTTTTTAATGTTTTTCCCATTTATGTTAGCAGCAGATAATACACACTGAAAAAGTAATGCTTCACTCTTTATCAAATATAAATCCAAGCCTTATCTTTCGTTTACTACACGTTACTCAACATTTATCATTTTATAACCCTATAAAGACGTATTACTTCACTTCGCGACAGGACACTGCCAAGCTCTGTTATAATATTCGTAAAAGAAATATGTTTTAGTTGAATTAATATCAGCTGTTCAATAGTACTGCTAGATGTAACCACCGAGTTTAAGTTTTAGCAATAGTCTTCGCCGCCCATTTATATTTTCAAGCAAGTAGATTTATTCTATGACTGTTTACACGTTTACTCATTATCACTGATATAATATAACAATTTTGAATATCAAACTCCATTCGTATATCTCCAACAGTAAGAGGCACCTCGTCTGGGATGCTTCATGTTGCAACACCTTATCCAACGGCAACTTGGTGTGTTTGGCTGCCAGTCCAGGCTTCGCAGTTAGCCAAACCGAGAAGGGCAAAATAACAAGGTATCGGCCGCTGTCTGACAGATTTGTGATCGAGCCTGTGGCAGTGGAGACCTCCGGTGTTCTTGGGCTCCGGACTACATGCATACTCAGTGTTATCTGGACACAGATGGCTATCCGCAAGTGCGAGCCACGTGAGTCGGAGAGGCTCTTCCAGCGCGTCTCCGTCGTCATCCTTCGTCTTTTCCATTGTGTCTGCCGGGACTGATAAGTCTCTACCATCTGACGGGTTATCCATTTCTTAGTTGCTTCTCTGATTCCTTTCTTTCCCTAATTTATTCAGATGACTTTCAGAATCAATCTTCACTTTAGCTTACAGTATCAGTAGCAGCAGCAGCAGCAGCAGCAGCAGCAGCAGCAGCAGCAGCAGCAATTGCTGTTTAATCGTGACTCAGATCTCATTTACCAGGTGTGTGTAGTTAAAGCTATTCTAACTATGATTGTCACACCTTTCCAGAAATATATTTTATCTCAGACTGCATTACTCAGAATGGCGGGAAATGTGTTTGAGTCGTTCGATGATCGAACAGAAAGCTGTGTGGCATTTGTTCTGACTTCTCTGTGCTTTGAATTCAAATCTTGTCAAGGTCAACTTAGCCTTCCATCCTTACTGAATCTATAATTGATCTCAAGTACTGAGATCAATTCTGTCCGTTCTCTCTGTCTGTCTGTCTGTCTGTCTGTCTGTCTGTCTGTCTGTCTGTCTGTCTGTCTGTCTGTCCTATTCCCTTTCTCTCGTTCTTCTTCTTTCTCTCTTTCAGAAACAGTTGCGTTGTGCTGTAAAAAGGGACGTGAAGGGCCGAGCCATTCACAGCGTTTCTCTCTCCGGAAATATTAACCATTAACCATTCCTCAAAGAATAAACAACTGGAATGCTATAGAAATTGTCCATGTAAGGATCAATGTGCAGTACAAGACGAAATGGAAATAAACCAAAATAATAAAGAATATATCTAATGTGTCCCTTTATCTATTTTATAAAGGTGGCATTGTGTAATTTGAGAGAAATTTGACTGCTATTTCTACCATATCGATCTGCTACATAGATGATCTCTCTCATCAAAAAGGTTAGTCATCTTTTTCAAGTCTATATTCATTTCAGGTGTTATGTTGGGTCATCGATAATTCGATTAAGGCAATAATGAAATCGTGTGAAGCAAAAGTATTTCTTTTGGAATATTTGGAATATTGCCATCTTAATTCCCACAGATCCAAGATTCTTGCCATTTGCATAGAAATCGATTCTTCACCTTCATATACTGATCAGATACCAGTTCAAATAAATTGTTGGCATTGCCAAACAATTTGAAAGTTCCAGTGATCCTGGAATTGAGAAACATATGTTGTCTTGAAATCTGTGTCTCTAGTATTTTGTCACGGCTTGGGCTCGGGTGTCGCTTTCAGCTATATTGATAATATTTGGAACTGAAGACAGTCGATATCTTGTGTTTCATGAAACACGTTCGAGGGTTACGCTTTAAACAACGTTGAAACTATGGAAACGAATCAAAATCATAATATTTACCATAATGGAACAATTTCTTGTGTTTCGCTTCAGAGATGTTTAACACAATGGAATCAAATCAATCACATTATTGAAATATTTAACTCAATGAAACAAGTTCCCGTGTCCTACATAATCGAATTATGTAAGGAAATGAATGATTTCAGTACCCGTAAAAGTAATGGGGTCCCTATAATGTATTGTAGCGTGCTCCCAAATATGTAGTTTTGAAATTATGCTCGAAATTAAGGTGAAACAAAAGTGAAATAGAAGGAAACTAGCGATGGTGGTCTGTGTCGGTAGATACAAAATCATAAATAGCTTAATTGTGTGAGAAATAGAAAACTAACGTGTCGGGAAGAACTCTTCGTCAGACTGAGAGATGAACTTTATGTCAAATATCTGAAATGCTCTTCTTCTTCTTCTTCTTCTTCTTCTTCTTCTTCTTCTTCTTCTTCTTCTTCTTCTTCTTCTTCTTCTTGAGTGAGAGAGCAGCGCATGCCATCAAAGTGACACTGGGGTAAAATATAATAAGCCCATTATACCCATCATGACTACCCATCTGATAAGGATACAGCAGGCACATGCATCACAACCATATATGCCCGACATGGTCATCTCATATCAGGTGGGGCCCAGTTAAAATTTTTTCCAGCTCGAGTAGCCCATCCCGCTCAAAAGGTCCCTGAATAAGGATTGTTTAAGGATGTTGAACGAAACATCCATGTTTCCAAAGATGAATTATCCAAACTCCAAAGAATTCCTCTCAACACATGGCTATGATGCTCCACGAACTACTTCTGCTAGTGATCAGAGATGCACATATCTTCAGCCACTAAGGGATATGCTCAACTGGTTAAGGTCAAGCAGCTGATAAGCAAGTCTGTGTTATTGAGCAGAATATTTGCTGTAGCTCATCATCATCATCATCCTTATTATTATTATTATTATTATTATTATTAGTAGTAGTAGTAGTAATAGTAGTGTTTAGAGCAGTGAATTGCCAGTATTCTAGGGCGTACAAAAACATGCTTTGCGATATTTATTTGTTTCGGCTCTTTATGTTGTGCTTAGTTCGGGTCGTGATCATGTTTCGAGATCAATAAGATACTAGTCAAGTACTGGAGTCAATGGCATCGACTAAAATTCAACCCAAAAGCATTGCATGAAATGCTTTATGGTACTTGTTCTGCTTTTCCTAGCCCTGAGTTCAAATCTCACCAAAGTCTACTTCAACTGTCATTTTTGGTTTTGGGTTCAAGCGCCGAATTTGATATAATTGACTGATCCCCGCTTCTTTTACTTAAGTTAGAAGCATTTATGATTATTATTTATAGGATTTGGGATAGCGAGCTTGAAGAATCGCACAGAACAAAATGCTTAGCGGCATTTTGTCGGTCTTTACGTTTTGATTTCAAAGGCTGCTGAGGTAAACTTTGCTTTTCATCTTTAAAGAATTACCAGTTGAACACTGGAATCAATGTAACCGATTTTACCCCCTCTCCCGAAATTGATCGCCCTGTGCCAAAAATTGAAGACATTATTTGCAGGATTTGAACTCAGAATATAAAGAGCGGGAAGAAATGCTTCTTAGCATTTTGGCAATAGCACATCGGACAAAATGCTTAATGGTATATCACTCGGCTCTTTGCATTCTGAGTTTAAATCCCGCTGAGCTCAGCTTTGCCTTTCATCTTTTCAACAGCAATAAAATACCGGTCAAATACTGGGATCGATCTAATCGATTAACATTCCCTCTAAAAATATTGGCTTTTGCCAAAATTTGAAACTATTACGTTTTTGTGATATTTCACCTTTAAAAAACAAGTGTATCTGAAGTGAATTTTATGTTGGATTTTATACCACACACGGGCGTTTACTGAATATTTCGGAAAGTCTACTCTCTCAAGGAGTAGACAACAGGGTCGTTTAAAATATTCTCATTTTAATCCTCTCGTCGAACGCAAAGCAAATAAAAACAACATGGCTTCATTATTTCTCGGATGCATCTCTAAGAAAGATTGTCGCAGACGAAGTAAACAACCATCTCACAAAAACAACACTAAATAAAATGTCACCCCCCACCCCCCAAAAATATTAAGAACGCAAACAAGCAAATGGTAGAAAATGAAAAAATAAAACTACAACAAAGCAATATATCGTATAGCAAACAATAACAGCAGCAGCAGCAACAACAACAACAAAAACAACTATATACACATTCGTGCTAAGTCAAACGAAAATGACATACGAACAACTACCTCTTACAAACGTTTATCCTACTACGTAACTCCATAATTTGGGGCATTTTGCTAAATGATCGAAAGCTTGTCAAGACAGATGCTAGCCTAGCACCAGTAATTTACGGAGGGACATGGGAAGAGGAAGCTAATTGTTATTGCCAGGATCACTATTATTGGCAGCTTCCCTCCTTCCACCCAAAGAAGACTTGTAAACAGCTCAGGTAGGTATTTAAGCGAAACCTTTATTGGCAGAGTTACAGCATAGGGCACCATGCGTCTCATTTTTGCTTTTATTTTTAAAGAGGACTGAGTATAAGTAGAAGGACAAGTTGTACTCGTTAGGCTGGTTTTAGAGTATATTGGAAGGAGAGACACATAACCGTCAGGGACATGAACAGATGGTCGGTGCTGATGTAACATTTGGTATTGAGTGGTCAAGTGGTTTAGGAGGAAAAGAAAACCCTGGAGCAGATTCGAGCGGTTTCTTTCCACAACACAGGATTGACTGGTGGAACGTCAGCAGGAGAAACAGCAGAAAGTTCTGGCTGTCATCAGCCTGATCTTACTATGACCAGATGTCCTCTTGCTTTCCAAGGCAACAAGACAGCTCAACCTGTTGGACGTAACTGTACCCTTGGAAGAGATAATGGAGGAGACTCAAGACTGGAAGAAAACTAAGTACCAGAAGTTAGCGAAGGACTTCGGCAAGGATGGGTGGAGAACGAAGTGTTTGTGAGTGGATGTTGGCTGTCGAGGGTGTGCCAAGCGAACTCTGAGTAAAACCGATGGAACTTCAGGCATTACAAAAATGAGTTGAAGAAGCGACATCAAGAACAGCGTAGAGTTGTTGAGAAAGTAATTTAGTGGGCTTTGGATGAAGAGAGGTGATCAGTAAGGTCAGCAGAACGACGCTTGGACACAGGCCTGGGTTTGATCACCCTACGTTGGATCATCTGGATGAGGGTGTATGTTGTAAGACTCAAAACATCCCCTAACCCCAGGATACAATGCTGATGATGCGTCCAAGTATTTCATATGTAGATGTACACAACTGGTGTTGCGTAGATATTTCGTTTTAAGGATTCTGTTTTAATATACCTTTGTATATTGTATAGTGATTTTTACTCCTCCCATTTTGTTTTTGTAGAAGTTGTCTTTCCCACATTAAACGTCTTTAAAAGCTCCACACACATCTGACATTTCTTCGCAATTTTGTTGCATATATTTGAGCCCTTGTTACCAATAATGCAAGGATTATTATAATTGTTGTTGTTGTTTACAATGTTCCTTTCTTTCCACCAATTCTTTTTTTTATCTTCATATTTTTGGGGATTTTATTGTTGTTTACATTTTTTCTTTCTTTCTTTCTTTCTTAATTTTTCTTGTTTTTTTGTTTCTTTATTTTCTCTTCCTTCCTTCCTTCCTTCCTTCCTCTATCCTTTCCTTTCGTATTAATTTAAAAAAATTGCTTTCCATTTTCCTTATTTTGTATTTTCCTTTCTTTCTTTCTTTCTTTCTTTCTTTCTTTCTTTCTTTCTTTCTTTCTTTCTCTCTTTCTTTCTTTCTTTCTTTCTTTCCTTCTTTCTTTCTTTCCTTCTTTCCTCTTTCTTTCTTTCTTGTTTTCTTCTCCCTCTTTCTCTCTCTTTCTCTCCCTCTCTTTCTGTTTCTTCCTTTCTTCCTTCCTTCCGTACTCCCGTTCGTCCTTTTATCATTGCCTTTCGCCCCTACAATCCTACCTCCCTATCAACCCTACTTACAAACCAACCCGTTCAACGCGAAATCTCCTCCTAAATCCACCCACCCACGCCATGGCCATCCTTCCGCTGGAGGGGATCCATCTTCTATCATGTTGTTATTGGTTTGATGAAATGTTACACGCTGGAAGAACTTTTCAGTTATTGGCTTCTGTGCATGTGTGCATGAGTGTATATGCATATTTATGTGTATGTGTGTGTTGCGTATGTGTGTATGATGCGTGTGTGTGTGTTTGAGAGTGTGTACGTGGGTATGTGTGAGTTTGCATGTATGAGTGCGTGTGCTGAGTGCGTATGAGTACGTGATGTGCATGAGTGTGTGTGCGTATTTGTATGTTTGTACGTCCATAGGCGTGTGTGTAGGCTCGTGTGTGTGAGTGTGTGTATGTGTGTTGCATGTGTGTAACTTGCACGCGCGTGTGTGTATGTGTGTGCATGCGCGTACATGTATATGATGAGTATGAGAGTGTATGTGTATTTTTGTATATGATGTGTGTGTGTATGTGTGGCGTGTTTGCAAATGAATGTATATCTATGTATGCGAATATACCTACGTATGAACGTGTGTGTATGTTCAAGTATGTGTCTGCATGATGTGTGTGTGTGTGTGTGTGTGTGTTTACATCAGAGTATGTATGCGTCCGCGTGTATATGTGCATATATGTGTATGTGTATAGACACACGCAATGGTGTATGTATGTGTCTTAGAGAAAATGTAGGTTTGGGAATACCGTATAAGCACTTGTATGTATGTGCATGCGTGTGTATATTTATGAATGTAAGTATGTATGTGTATGCATGTACGTATGCGTATGTATGTGTGTGAATGTATGTAGGTGTGTATGTATGTATGTGTATCTGTGTGCATGGTTGTGTGTGTACGTGTGTGTGTATGTATGTATGTATGTATGTATGTATGTATGTGTGTATGTACACATGTATGTGTATGGGTGTGTTTGTATGTATGTATATATGTATGTGTGTATGCATGTGTATACGTATGCCGTTTATGGCATACGGTCTGCAATTCTAACGGAGGTCTCAATAGACATTTTAAGATCCACAAAGATCAGAACTTAACTGCAGGCCTTGGTGCGCCAAATCGGATATGCAATCTATGTGGGTGTCTTTTCAAAACATTGTCTGGTTTAAAAAGCCACATCAAACGCCATGATGGTTCTAAGGTATAGGTACAAGAGGTGACCAGACTTTTCATAAGGAGTAGACAACCACCATGTATGCATGTATGTATGTATGCATGTATGTATGTATGTATGTATGTATGTATGTGTGTGTGTATGTATGTATGTATGCATGTATGTATGTATGTATGTATGTATGTATGTATGTATGTATGTATGTGTGTGTGTATGTATGTATGTATGTATGTATGTGTGTGTGTCTATGTATGTGTGTATATATATATATATATATATATATATATATATATATATATATATGTGTGTGTATATGTATGTGTGTGTATATGTATGTGTGTATGCATGTGTTTATGTATGTATGTATGTGTATGCTTGTATGTGTCTATGTATGTATGCGTGTATGTATGTATGCATGCGTGTGTATGCATATATGTGTACGTGTGTGGTTGTATATAAATGTGTATGTGTGTGTGTATGTGTATGTATGGGATGTATGTGTATGTATGTAAATATATATGTGTATATGTATCACAAGAGTGGTGGCATGTTGGTGTTGCTTAGGTGATAGTTGTAATGTTAGTAAGCAGTCAGTAGTATACTGGTGGGGGTTGTAGTGGTGACAGTAGTGGTGTTAATATGTGACAATGTGTAGTGGCTGCGGTGATAGTGGTGGTCGTAGGTGTGGTGTCAATGCAACAGAAGTACGGGTAGCGGTGCCGCTACAGGTGTTCGTTGCTGGAGATGTAGCAGTGGTAGTACTATTGTGGTTGCTATGGTGGCGGTGAAGATTGTGATTGGTAGAGAGCACCTGAGATTTGTGTGCGTGTGTATGTGTATGTGTATATGTGTATGTGTATATGTATGTGTGTGGGGGTATGTATGTGTGTGGGGGGTATGTGTGAGTGTGGGTGAGTGTATGTGTCTGTGTGCGTGCGCGAGGGTATGCTGGTAATACTAAGTTTGGCAATATTGTATTAGTGTGTATGACAGCGATAATGGTCTTTGTGACTGACGGCGGAGAGAAAGGGTCGGGAGAGAGAGAGAGAGAGAGAAAGAGAGGGAGAGAGGGAAGGGAAGAGAAGAGAGGGAGAGAGGGAGAGAGAGAGAGAAAGGGAAAGACTAGATACGGGAAGAGTGAGAGAGGCGGTAGAAAGAGAGCTAATGAGAGAGGGAAAGGAAAAAGAGGGACAGAGAAAGAGAGGGAGAGATGAGAAAAAGAGGAAGAGAGTGGAGAAGGAGAGAACGGTAACAAAGAGCGGGAGAGAGGGAGAGATAGAGAGGGGGAGAGAGAGAAAGCGTGGGGAGAAAAAAGCGATATTTGGTAAATATAAGAGCGAAGAAGCGGATGAGCTGGGATCGAAGTATTAGGATGATGCAATCTATTTTTATGTGTGAGTCTCTTAGTGTGTCGGAGCGTGCTTGAGTGGCTGTGCTATATAATACTAATACTAACAACAACAACAATAATAATAATAACAATAATGATAATGATAACAACAACAATAACATTAATAATGGTAATAATAATAATAATAATAATAGTAATAATAAATGCCCGGATGCAGTACCAGGCAGTGGCTCTCATGGCTTCTGATCTTAACTGATTGGAAGTGTTATCATGTACATTGTTTTGTCTTGGTATACAAAGATGGGCTACAGCAAATATTCTGCTCAGTACCACAGATTTGCTTGTCAGTTGTTTGACCTTAACCAGTCGAGCATGTCCCTTGGTGGCTGACGATATGTGCATCTCTCATCACGAGCAGAAGTAGTGGGGGAGCATCATAGCCATGTGTTGAGAGGAATTCTTTGGGGTTTGAATAATTCACCTTTGTAAACATGGTTGTTTTGTTCAACATCCTTAAACAAACCTTATTCAGGGACCTTTTGAGCGGGATGGGCTACTCGACCTGAAGAAAATTCTAACTGGGCCCTACCTGCGAGGTCATGCGCTGTTTATCTTGATATGAGATCACCATGTCGCGCACATATGGTTGTGATGCATGTGCCTTGTGTACCCTTATCAGACAGGTAGTCATGATGGGTATAATGGGCTTCGTATATTTTACCCCAGTGTCACTTTGATGGCATGCACTGCTCTCTCACTCAATAATAATAATAATAATAATAATAATAATAATAACAATAAAAATAATAGTAATAACAATAATGATAACAGTAATAATGAAAATAACATTAGTAACAGTAATAATAATAATAATCTGTCTATAAGAAAACTCATATATATATTCACACATATAAACGTGCACATATATGTGTATGAAAGTATACTTAGGCATAAATATGCATATATATATATATATATATATATATATGTTATCTAAATTAACTATTGCTTAACCATTTTCTCACACCGTCTCAGTTGAAGGGATATGATAAATATCATGGAAACAGCTGTAAAACCTATTTATAAATGTTCTAAAATCTTCACAACCTTGGTTGTTTTATCTCATTCTGAAAAAAATTCATATATATATATAAGTGTGTGTGTGTGTGTGCGTGTGTGTGTGTGTGCGTGTGTGTGTGTGTGTGTATTATATATATATATATATATATATATATGCATGTATGTATATATGCACAGACATACCATTTCATGCAATCACGGTATGTAATTTGCACCCATATACTCTGAGAGTGAGTATATATGTATATTTATTTATGTGTATATGCATTTCTTTGCCCGTCTATATATGTATGCATTTTGTTACACACAAACTCATATAAATATACTTAGCATATACGTACATACATAGATACATACATAATACATGCATACATATATACACACACACACACACACACACACACACGCACACACACACAAACACACACGCACACACACACAAACACACACGCACACACACACATATATAACGTGATTCTTTCGGTTTTCGTCTACCAAATCCACTCACCCAAGGATATACTAGGAGGCACTTGCCCAAGGTACCACGCAGTCGGATTGAACCCAGATCCATATGGTTGGGAAGCAAGCTTCTTACTACACAGCCACTCCCGCACCTATACACACACACACACATATATATGTAAACGCATATATATATATATATATATATATATATATATATATATATATACATATATACACATATACATGTATATATATTTTATGTGAGTGTGTATGTCTATATTTTTGAATGCATATATAAATGCATGCATCTGCACAAGTATGAGTGTGATCCGGTGCAAATGATATGTGCATGTTTGCGTGTATTTGCACATATACATGTTTGTGTACAAGCATGTGCGTGTGCGTGTGGAATTACATGTGAGTGTATGTGAGTATGCACTTGTCTGTGTTATGTAGCTGTGTGTGTGTGTATGTGGACGCATGTGTGTGTGCCTGTACGTGTGTGTGGTGTGTGTGTGTAGGGGGAATGTGGTGGATGAATCAAAAGCAGATATTACTATAGCCAGAGGCAGGAAGCAATTTGAAATAGATTGACAGTTCACGGAGGAATAGAGCCTTAGTAGCTTTTTATACATACCTACCCACCTACACACACGCGCACGCGCACACACATACACACACACACACTCACACACACATGCACACACATACGCGCGCGTACACACACACATTCACATGCATGCGCACGTTCACATACACGCGCACATTCATGCACTTATAAAAATACACCCACACACACAAGCATTCACTCTGTTAGACGTACTCACATGCAAGTGTATAT
>NC_142945.1:38221283-38248783 GCF_046866305.1 Octopus bimaculoides | reverse complement strand
CCGGAAGAAATGTCTCAAGAAATTTTGTCTGGCAGACTAACAATTCTGTCTGCTCGCTGGCCTTGCAATGACATGTTACTGAAAGCTATCATACCATCTCTTACACGCCATTTTCGACAAAATCGAAGGAAACTCGTATCATTCTATGGCCTACAAGAAAGGAAAAAAAGAAAGGCTGGATTATGCATTTACACATCAATGCCGAAAACAGCGTGACTAAAGTTAAGATATTCGGATTAGAGTGAATCAGATCTGATCATTGCAATAGTTTGCAGCATCTTTTCTTTAAAGTTATGGCAACCAAACCGAAGTGCAACAGCAGAAGATAAATCTTGTTGGTTTGCACTACACAACAATATACCGAGATATCGCTTTGTTGGTGAACTCTTTTAAATATGCTTTTCAACCTAGATTGGAAGCTTTCACAGAATCGATATAACACCCTGCAGATAAAGTGCTTCCAAATGAACACTCCTCCCTCACCCCTGAAAACAACAACAAAATCAGTGTTTATGGAATAACTAGCCTCAAGTAATTCAAACAAAAACACGTTTAATACAAATCAAAAGGTTTGGATTACTTCAGGATAACTATCGATTTCATGAAAGCTTTAAATCGATTTAAATTGATCAATTTAAATTGATCAAGTAGCTCCAGTAAATGTAATCTTCTAGTAACTTTGGTGGACTTTTGTAAAACATTTAATTGTGTAAACATGGCAGCAATTCAAGATATCCTAACTTTCTATAAATTGCCAAATTCGTTCATTAAGGTCATTATGTCCTTCTACAGCAATATATGTGTCTTAATTCTTTTAACTTGAACTTGAGATGTCTTCAAGCGTACTTCGCGGAAAAATTCACAGATCAATTTTCGTTAATATTTGTTGGTTTTGTAACGCGTATACCTTCTGCATAAGATGACGGAAACACTGTCATGAAGCTTTTCCGTAGATTTCCTGCTGTGAAACTTCCTATACTAGTCTTTAGTGGTCGAGGTACTGAAATGTTAATCATAACCCCTTACCAGCTCAAAGACAAATGACACGTTTTAGGGTTAGGGTTAGGAACCCTTTTGATATCATATTTTTGTTGACATACATTGCTTTTGTTTCATTTAACTTTAAAACTAATGAAGAAATTATTAATTAATATATTGACACAAGGCCAGCTATTTCAGGGAAGGAGGTAAATCGATTACATCGACCCCAGTGTTCAACTGGTACTTATTCTATCGACTCCGAAAGGTTGAAAGGTAAAGTCGACCTGGGCTGAATTTAAACTCGGAACATGAAGACGGACGAAACGCCGCTAAGCATTCTGTCCGGCATACTAATGATTCTGCCAGCTCTCCGCCTTGGATGAAGAAACTATTAAAATAGCTGTTATTATTAAGTTGGTGTTTGTGACATAAATTAACATGAAGTTTAAACGAAAAATTTTAATATAGATCAGTTTAAAACATGAAGTTTATTTCATGGGACCAGGAGCGGGTTAGTATCAAAAAAGCTAAAAATCAAACCAAAGTAATTTTTGTTGTTGGCCTGAACGCCACAATCACACATATCATTTCTAAAGTTAACCTTGATTGAGTAGACCTGCGATCAAAGGCAGCCAGAGTAATTCTATGTTTTAAAGAAATCTGGAAATATATTTGCTAATGCGTCTTCTCCTTTTGAAGACTGTAGTATATGACATGAGAGAAATTTAGTTGCCATTCTTAGCAGATTAAACAATCATATAAAGATTATCTGTAAGATTTAAATAAACTGTTACACATTCGTGCTAAAAGAATAATGGTACCAAAATGAGATGTGTGAGTCATAGCGTGACAATAAATTGCCAGTGAATCGAGTCTGATTCAATTTCGAATCCTTTATGTACGCAATAAAGTAATGTTGCTTTAGCCATTACGTATTATCTCAGTTCCATTAACGACTTATAATTGTAAATTTTCAATCTGCCGTTTATTTCCTGGTTTTGTAAAGCTCAGTTTTCAAGCTTGGTGCTGAGGCAGTTAATTACATAACCAATGGCACACTAGTCATAGCTGTCATTTACAAAACGTTAGCGAGAGTGTAGTATCAACAAATTTCTCATTAGCTCGTTATAAAAGTATTGCTTTTTCATTTATTTTCGCCATTATGTTCACGTCTTGGTGCTTTCCTATTTTGAAGTTCTATGAGTATCAAAGAGGTATCGTCATTGATTTTATATACCTCTGCTGTAGTGCAGCGGCCATGCTGCTTTCTTGATTTTTTTTTTCTAGCCACACTACAACCTGGTTAAAGTCCTTTTTCTCACTTCAGATTTTTCTCCGGAATGAATGCCTCTGTTCCTCAGCGGAAGCCTTTTAACTTTCCCCTCATCGATCCGTTGACAACTGATTGATTTCAACTGAGTTTTTTCCTAAAGTATTTTTCTTTCAGCCACTTCCTTCTAAAAACGGCATTTCTCACTGCTAACTTTAAACTGCTATTTTGAAGTAGTTAATTTATATTCAAATGTTCCTTTATTTTGCTGTGTTTAGGGTGAGTCATTACGCCAATATGAATAACGCATGCTCTGGTTCAATTCTACTCCTCTATTATTACTCAATTGATTAAATATCTATTTAGTCGGTCGTTTTTTAACTTGTTGGTCAAACAGCCAGTCGTTTGGTTTGCTTCTTGTTTTATTCGTCAAAGTTCTTTCGTTGCCATTTGCAACCAGTTCAGTGACTTTTTCTTAGTCCGTTACGGAGGCTGCGTTTGTCTGTCTGATACCTTGTTGCTTGTATGTGTATAAAATATGAAAGGTGTGTGTGTGTGTGTGTGTGTGTGTGTGTGTGTGTGTGTGTGTGTGTGTGTGTGCGCGCGCGCGTGATTATCTGTGAGCGTATGTACGTGCGTGTGTGATTTCTTGCGTCTGTATATGCGCGTGCCTGTGTGCACACATGAGTAAGTATGTATGTTTTTTTTTATCGTTTTTCTCTTTACTATCTCCAAATATTTTTTCTACATCAATTCCGAATTTTTTCCGGTGAAAAGCGTAGCTATATGCTTGTTTACATTCAATAAATATCGCTGAAATATGACAGTATTCTTCTTTAGATAAACAAACATTTTCCTCCATTTTCCAAATCTATAATGACATATTCTTATTGATTTGTCTTTATTTACTTCGTTATTATTTTCAAGATAATGCTTTACAGTTGTGGAAATGAATATAAACAAGCCTTCCCTTGCTAAAATGATCGGTCATTGCTCTATTGTAAATATTTCCTTCAGTTTCATTGAACATTGTCAACACCATCTTAGTGGGTTCCTTTCAAAAACGATATATTCTTCTCTAGAAACATTTCATTAAGAATACAGTTCAATTGTTTATATCTTTCACTTTCACAACCGAAGCCCAGGATTCGCAGCTCATTAAGCCGAGAAGGGCAAATTGACGAAGTATCGACCGCGCTTTGACAGATTTGTGGTAGAGCCTGTAGCAGTGGAGATCTTCGGCATTGTTGGCCCCAGGACAACATACTAAATCCCTGCTCACTGCTATCAGGTCAGAGATGGTTATCTGCAAGTGCGAGCCCCGTGAGCCAGAGTGGCTGTTCCAGTGCGTCTCTTTCGCTATCCTCTGGAGCAAAGCCTTTTTTATTTTGTTTGCCGGGATCATGAAGTGGACTGACAAGTCTTATGTCTCTCAAATATAACCCTTTCTATTATAGGCACGAGGCCTGAAATTTGGGGGAGAGAGATAGTCGATTACACCGACCCCAGTGTTTCAATGGTACTTAATTTATCGACCCCCGAAAGGATGAAAGGCAAAGTCGGTCTCGGCGAAACTTGAACTCAGAACGTAGCGACGGGAGAAATACTGCTAAGCATTTCGTCCAACGTGCTAACGATTCTGTCAACTCGTCGCCTTAGTTTTATGTCACTTAAATACAATGCCTATTAGCTTACCATTCACTGAAAGTTTTGTTGCCCCACTTCATACTATCAACGCATTATTATCACAACCATTATTGTGGCATCCAGTTATGGCCAACCAGCCTTACAGCAATGGCCAATCAGCCTTACAAATAACAGCAGCGTGTTATTTCCCAGTAAGGAAATAAAGTAATGTTGCTCTCACCGTTATGTATTTTCACTGTCTGGTTTATTGTCACGCTTGTTGTGTGCACGTGTATTCCAACATTATCTTTATATACTGTTATTTGTACACTGTTTATTCATTTAGGGAAAAAATTACAATAATTTATCAACCCCTTTTATGTTTAACCAAAGTAGCTTGTAATTCTTTTTGTCGTGAAATAATTCAGTTCTGATTGTATTTTCATTGTCTTCAAATAGTTAACAAAGAATGTCTTGGTGGAAACGTTCTCCCTACTCATCACTTGTGTCACCAAGATTTTCATTCATTTATCAAGGTGACTGTGGAGATAGTGCAGGTATACGCTCATATTTGCTCCCAGCTTTTGAAAGTTCTCCAGTGTCTTATCGACTATTTTGGATTCGTTGGCTGCTTTCTTGGTGAATTTACAAAGTTCCCATCTTTGAGGCCCATCAAATACTCCAGCTTTTGTCTTTTCATTGCTCAGACCAGGAAATGTGTTGCAGATACAGTGTAGGCATGGTCCATATTTATTCAGAGCTTTAACAAACTGCTTCACAACTGTAATTTGATATGGAGTGGCGGTAGGATGATTTTTTTCCCGTTGAACAAAGACCCTTGAACTAATGTTTGCTGTGGCTATTCTTTGATCAATTAATGTTTTTCCTGGCTCCGCTGTCCAATATATATATATATATATATATATATATATATATATATAATGCATGGGAATCTCACTGGTAAACTACGTATTTTCTGAAAAATAAGATAAATTGCGAAATTTGGGTTTTCTTGAAATCTAGACGTGATAGTATAAATAGTGTATTCCATTTTTGAATTCAGCGTAGAGAAATTTTCGAATTTAGAAAAAAAGGAGTCCTGACAAGAAAGTACCTGTCGCATTGTGTTACCATAGGGATTATTTATATCTTCATGCTTTACATTTGGGTTATTTCTCATTTCACATCTTTGTATTTCGATGGTGTGTCCGTTTCTCTTAGAGATACGTCATCTGTTGAAACTGAGAGGATTAATAGGGGGTATTTTTTTTTGTTGATGGTCATTGATTTCTTCTTCTTCTTCTTCTTCTTCTTCTTCTTCTTCTTCTTCTTCTTCTTCTTCTTCTTCTTCTTCTTCTTCTTCTTCTTCTTCTTCTTCTTCTCCTATATATATATATATGAAAAAAGGAAAAGGCAGTGAAATATTTCAGAAATATTTCATGAAAATAACAATGAAGTTGCGTGAAACGATGTCACCGCTGGAAATGAAGTTATATTCTGACACAAATCGCATGAGCTATCAGATGGAGTAGTTTCTATTGCTTTCTCAAGACTCCTCAACAACGCATCTTCAATTTCTAGTTATTTATCATCAATGGAAGTCCATAAATCACAAACCTCTGCTCTGACATTTTTGCATTACTAATTTTCTAAGCTACATCTCCCTTCATAAATTATTCATAAATTTTCTGCTAAACCTCCACAATATGATAACGTACGTTATTACAGTCAGGCCATTGGTTCCCTTTCTTGGGATCCAAATAAGGAAACAAAAATATACCTTGGCATGGTAATCCCTTTGTGAAGGGTTTTATACCACTTAACCTAAATAATCTTGTAGCTGCGGAATAACAAGCAGTCCATCATAACTGTGGAGATAATGAGCAATATCTGTTACAGAACATTTCTGTATTCGCTTCTAATGGCCGAAAACAGAAAGTAGATGGCGTGATGAAGTAAATCAATTTCTTTTTTTAAAAACTTATTTTATTCTAAACCAACAATATCGTTATTGTTTGTTCTGAAATCTGTAAAATGTTTATACAACATTGTTGAATCGTAAAGAAGAACGCTTCACAATCACCGAGTTCTGTGTTCGATCCCATTGTGTGGTATCTTGGGCGGATGTCTTTTACCATAGCCTCTCGGGTGAAACGAGTTTTGTGAGTAAAAGCAGGTAGAGAAAAACTGTGCGGAAGCCTGTTAGCTGGAGTGCACCAGTAATTGAAAGGAACATTTTCTCACACAATGTGTTACGCGGATTCCACTTGAAGACTGTGAAGGCGCGTGGTTTAGTGGTTAGGGTATTCAGCACATGACCGTAAGGTCGTGAGTTCGATTCTCGGTGGCCCGTTGTATCTTTGAGCAAAACACTTTATTTCATGTTGCTCCAGTCCATTCAGCTGGTCAACATGAGTTTCACCTGTAATTCAAAGGACCAGCCATATCACATTCGGTGTGACACGCCGAATGTCATTGAGAACTGTCATGGGTACGTGTGTCTGTGTAGTGCACAGCCGTTTGCACGTTGATCTCACGAGCAGGCTGTTCCGTTGATCGAACCAACTAGAACCCTCGTCGTCGTAACCGACGGAGAGTCAGTTAAGCCTGAAGACTACGTTAAAATTACACGTATCTGTGGAATACTCAGCGACTTTGCATCCTAATTCAACGAGGAGATAGCTCAGTTGCTCAAACGACTTAATACTCATCGACAAAACTGACGGAGATCCATTTGCCTTACATACGTTTCTACAGTGCCTCCATCTTTATCCAGTACCTCTATACTTTTCCTGAGTTTTCATCCTTTTCTTGTGTCACTGCCAAGATGCTACTTTGTATTGATCCTCCACGTGGTTTTATTCCTTCAAAGACAAAGAACTGAGTCAGTCGGAGACAAGGTGTATGTGAACAATACTAGATCGTATCCAGACGTACAACCGACTACACTGTATAACACGGTTTTTGTCCGTGAGCAAAAACTGTAATTTCCTATTTGCTTAGCCTAGAAAGTATGAAAAATAGCTAATGTTTCCTTCAAACTTTGCTTTTGTTACGATATTTATTCAAACCCCAAAGAATTCCTATGACTATGATGCTCCCCCCACTACTCCTGCTCATGATCAGAGATGCACATATTGTCAGTCACTAAGGGACATGCTCAAATGGTTAAGGTCAGGCAATTGACAAGCAAATCTGTGGTATAGAGCAGAATATTTACTATAACAATATTTCTACTTCAAAAATTCATCGCTGATTCTGTCTGAAATGTAATGAAAAATGGATCAGTTTCAAAACATTGATGTCCAGATCACAAAAAGTTAAGTCTGAAAGGAATAGTAGTGATTTTCTTTGATTTCTAGATAGAAGCAAATAAGAAATAATACTTACTGACCAAAGACAAAAAAGAAAAGAAAGAAAATGTTTCTCAATGCTATTAACCTAAGATGGCTTTGTTTGATCAGGGCAAACCTGAAGTTTGACAATAACAAAAAGAGTAACAACCTTATGGAACAATGTATTACAACTAGTATTAGAAATGAGTGGAGGCGCAATGGCCCAGTGGTTGGGGCAGTGGACTCGCGGTTATAGGATCGCGGTTTCGATTCCCAGGCCGAACGTTGTGAGTGTTTGTTGAGCGAAAACACCTAAAGCTCCACGAGGCTCCGGCAGAGGATGGTGGCGAACCCTGCTGTACTCTTCCACCACAACTTTCTCTCACTCTTACTTCCTGTTTCTGTTGTGCCTGTAATTCAAAGGGTCAGCCTTGTCACACTGTGTCACGCTGAATGTCCCCGAGAACTACGTTAAGGGTACACGTGTCTATGGAGTGCTCATCCACTTGCACGTTAATTTCACGAGCAGGCTGTTCCGTTGATCGGATCAACTGGAACCCTCGACGTTGTAAGCGACGGAGTGCCAACACACACAGTATTAGAAATAGCAGCTAAATCTTCTTTAAGTCACATTTTACTAACTTAGAAGTAACACTTTGATAATGTAAGCTTTGATGTAATTATTGTATCCGAAATGAAATAGGTAATGCTCACGGCTGGAAAGAGAGACCTTCATATTAGGTCTTCTGCATCAGGACTGACCCAGGGCTAACAACGACATTGACGACGACGACGACGACAATAACAACAACAATCACAACATTGCTAACCCGAGCTATTGATGGATCGTCTATGCGATCGCTCGACCTGCTATTAATAGCGCTCAAATTCTCTCAAATCATAAAGTATTGTCTTTATGATTTGAGACTTTCTGGATTAAATGACTAATAAAATGGGTTGGTCACGACTGGACTTTGTGAATGTAGATAGAGAAAGACGGATTTAGTCACGTTAGAATGTCTTTGATCATAAGCCTGTTCGACCAAGGTTGACCTGGTCGGTGGGGGCTTGGGTTTCGGCTCAAACGACAGCAACAAAAACAACAACAACATTAAGTGAGATCATAAGTACTAACAACAAAAATACTGGTAAAACAAACAGCAAAACAAACAAAAAGAAAAAACAGACAGCCACTGCAATGACAAAAAGCCGAACATGAGCTCAACCACTACCACCACCACCACCACCACTACCACCACCACCACCACCACTGCAACTACAACAACAGCAACAACAACCACAAGGGAAGCGACGAATAGACACAGTATATCTGATCGCCTGAATACTTCGCAGACGTTTCAAGTGTGTTGACGGAAATTTTTGGTCTTCGAAAGAGAAAACAAAAGTTGTTTACTTCGAGAATTTCCAGAATATTCTGCTGTAAACTGACTGGGTGTTTTAGTGTCTTAGGCAAGTTCTTCAGTAAAACTTCAGCACAGTTACAATTGGTGGTGATACTTCTACTTCCCTCCACCTCGCCCCCATCTCTCTCTGTCTCTCTGTCTCTCTGTCTCTCTCTCTCTCTCTCTCTCTCTCTCTCTCTCTCTCTCTTTCTCAACTTCTTTTTCTCCCTCTGCCCAATTCCTTCTCTATCATATCTCGTTTATAGCCGATGTCTCTGCTACCGGCGTTTCGGCGGCGTACACGCCTTTCTTATTTGAAGTTGGTCGTATAGATTCAATAACACAGACGGTGGTGGGGGTGATGGAGAGAGAGAAGGAAAGAGACGGAGAGACAGGGGGGGGGAGAACAATAAATATATATAAGGAGATAAATAGGTAATAGATAGATAAACAGGAAAGTCGCTAGACAGATTGATATACAGCTAGGTAGTCGGGGGGTGGGGTGGATTATATACATACATGCACATATATATGCATGTGTGTATGGGGGGTGTATACATGCATACATACATATATGTATATATGTATGCTTGTATGTGTATATATGTATATATATATATTTGTGTGTTTGTGTGTGTGTATGCATGCATATATACACATATACTATATAGATACATGCTTGCATGCATGTAAGTACATTCGTAAAGTATATAGTAATGTATGTATAACGTATACGTGCGCAGATATATATGATTATAAATATTTGCTCACGCATATGTTTATAATTGAGAAGATGAATGTTATGTTCGTGCGTGCGCGTGTGTTTACCTTTCGTCTTGGCACCGCTGCAAGAATCCTGGAAAGAACAAACAGCATTGTCGTCACAAAAAAACATTTGCGTTCGCTGACATGTGTGAATGACTGGCATTGAGACACCATTGTAGAATGTCGTGATATTGTGCAACTGCAGACTTCACATCTGTTTTATTGTCAGTTTTGATTGCTAATTCTGGTTAAAACGAAAACGACTACCACGACTACCACGACGACATTTCCATCGTCAACACCGACACCAGCATCCAGCCTCCACCGCAACCTGCATCACCATCACCACCATCGCGCCGCGGCCACCGCCGTCACGACCACCGCCGCCACAATCACCGCCACGACCACCACCACGACCACCACCACGACCACCGCCACCGCTACCGCTACCGCCGCTGCCGTCATCATCATCTTGACCAGCAGCACCACCGGCACCAGCACCAGTAGAAGAAGCAACAGCAGCAGCAGCAGCAGCACCACCACCACCACCACCACCACCATTACTGTTATCATCATCATCATCACAACAACCACAAACCACCACTTCTACTATTACCACCACCACTACCACCACTACTACAATGCTACAATCCTACACCACCAACAATACTAGAACTACTAACACTACTACGAATTACCACTGCCACGACAAACTACCACAACTACCACCACCACCACCACCACCACCACCAACACCACAGCCACAACAATAACCACAATTACCGCCACTACTACAAACCACCACCACATCGATAGCAACAAATAACAACGATGGCAACAACAATAACAACAATATTAGCAACAAAAGTAAAACCAGGAAGGCTTCCTCTACGTGGTCGTTTAACTAGCTAAAAATATCAGCCAAATCTCCCTATCTTCTTCAAAACTTGAAGAATATGTAAGATGTCTGTAGCTCGTTACACTCTTCAAAATGGTATGGTCACGGCTGGAAAGCTTTTCATCAGCGTTAAGTAGAAAAGAATCGTTAGCACGCCGGGCGAAATGCTTAGCGGTATATTTCGTCTGCCGCTACGTTCTGAGTTCAAATTCCGCCAGGGTCGACTTTGCCTTTCATCCTTTCGGGGTCGATTAAATAAGTACCAGTTATGCACTGGAGTCGATGAAATCTACTAGTCCCCTCCCCCAAATTTCAGGCCTTGTGCCTATAGCAGAAAGGATTATGATTGTTCTTTGATAATTATACCTGATTATTCAACTGGGGCTGACCTGGGACTGACTAGATAACAATAACAACAAAGACAACAAAGAAAATGTTACCTTAGCGTAATTTGAACTTAAAGCGAAAAAGAAGCTCTTCACTGATTTTGTCATTCGACGATCCAAGTGATAAACAGGATTATAACTGTGGAGTTATTGATCGGCAAAACAAATAGCAATGTCACGCAGTCCATCGATTACCTTATATCGTTGCTACTTACATTGGTTTCAACAAAAGAATACGTGACGTCATCTTGCTGGTGATTTGACTCAATGTCTTTTCTTTATACAGATATTAATGTTAAAATAACTCAGCTTGTTATTAGCTAGAAACAGGAAATTTCAGCGTTATTTTAAAACACAAAAATAGAACATTTTCTTATATCTTCATCTGATTTATTATGTGAAGACATGCTTATATTAGTACTTTATCTTTTATTTTGGGGTTTAAGTATCATGCTGACCTTTAATTGCTGTGAGTTAGTCATGTATTGCATGTCTTGTTGTGCAGAAAATGCACGCTTCTATTCGCCAATGTAAAGGTTTACAAAAGCAAAAGAAACACCAAGGTAAATCGAGAATCTGAAGGAGTGAATCTATAAACAGTCCTCTTGTAATTTCAAATTCCCATATATTAATACAAATCGTGTATTCTTGTTGTCTGGGCAATTTGAATAAAAACATTCATATTTATTCAGATAATATTGTTGGCAATCGAAAAAGTGCAACTGAGAACAATTATGGAAGCTTTTCAAATTCAGTACAGCGAAGTTATATAATATATTTAAATTTATGAGAGATATATTCAGTATGACGCATTGCAATTTAGAACATTCCTGAGCTACTACTCGGTTTCAAGTTGACCAATGCCTTGCAAATGGAATTTGATTGCTATACATACCTCCAGCTATGTGTATGTATGTATGTATGTATGTATGTATGATTTTTCTTTATTTAAGTTCTTCATAGAACTCAAGGCAATCGCTAACAAAGCGACAAGACTTTTTCTGTTAAGAGAGTTCCCAGTGACTGAGTTGGTGTGTTTGTTGAACTGTCGAGGCACACACTCAATTGTGTGTGTGTGTGTGTGTGTGTGTGTGTATTGGTCGTCTTCTGTTTGAACTCGCTCTTTCCTCTCCCTAATTTCTCTACTCAGTAATCCCGAACATTTCCCACTCATCTCTTGTCTCCGCATATCTCTACAAGACTAGAGTGGAGAGTTCTGCTGCTTGTAACCTCTGGCCAGTCCTGTGCGGGAGATAGAAAGCTTTCACTCAGAATCCGGTACTGATGACAGTCAGAAGAGAGGGATACACACACAAACATGAATTGATTATATCCACGGAGTTACCTTCCCTTTACTTTTCTAACTCTCGAGTAATTTTTTGTAATTTTAGCACAAGACCAGCAGTTTTTGAGAGGAGGGGCAAGTTGATTACATCGACTCCAGTAGTTGACTGGTACCTTATTTTATCAACCCGAAAAGATGAAAGCCAGAATTAACCTCGGCGATATTTGAACGCAGAACGTAAGAAGTCGGAAGGAATGACACAAACATTTTCTCCGAGGCGTTAACCATTCTGCTAGCTGGCCACCTGCCTGCGACTCTGGAATAAATGTTCTAAATTTAATAACAAGGCCTGTAATTGGGAAGTGATCGACCGCAGCACTTGACTGTTATAATGTTTTATCAACATCGAAAGGATGAAAGGAAAATTTGACCTCACTGGGATTTGAACTCAGAATATAAAATTACGGAGGAAATGTTGCTTAGCATTTTTTTCTGATACGCTGATGATTCTGCCACCTCGCTACCTTTGTCTCGAGAATAATCATTTCTAATATAGGCACAAGGTCTGAAATACTGCGGGGAGGAGTTAGTCGATTACATCGACCCCAGTACCCGACTGCTATTTATTTTATCGAACCTGGAGGGATGAAAAGCAATGTTGACGTCAGCGAAAATAAAGCCGGAAAAAAAAACTGGAAAGTACTTTGTCCGGCGTGCGAAAGATTTTGTTAGCTCATCGCCTTTAACTTCTGAATAATCTTTTCTACTTCAGGTACAAGGCCTGAAGTTTTACGGGTAGGCGTATAATCGAGTACATCGACCTTAGTGCTCAACTGAGATCGATATGAAAAACAAAGTCAACCTCAGCGGAATTTAAATTCCGAACGTAAAGACGGACAAAATTCTGCAAGCATTTTGCCAGACTGGGATTTGAACTCAGAATATAAAATTTCGGAGGAAATGTTGCTAAGCATTTTTTTCTGATGCGCTGATGATTCTGCCACCTCGCTACCTTTGTCTCGAGAATCATCGTTTCTAATAAAGGCACAGGGTCTGAAATACTGGGGGAGGAGTTACTCGAAGATTCTGCCAGCTTGCCGCCTTTGACCCCGGAATAATATAAAGCAAACTCTTTCATCCTTTCGGAGTCGATAAAACAAGTATAAGTTGAGCATTGAGGTCATATAATCGACTTAACACCACCTCTTAAACTGCTGGCCTTTTGCCAAAATTTGAAATCTCGAAAAGTGAAAACAAATGACTAAATGAAATAATTGCAAGATATTTAAAACCGGGGTCTACCGATGCTATTCATTCACCGTTCAACGATTTCTTGAGTCGGTAATATTCCATTTAATTTCAAGGTCGATTATATCGACTCCAGTGTTTCGATTAGTTTTTACCTCCTCCAGAAGATATTCCTGATGGTATACGAACTTGGAATATAGTTACAGTAGTAATACTTACTAAAGTTTTCTCTATTTGGTTACTAGCGTAGCACAGACGAACCTGTTATAATACAATAAACACAAACGTATTTGCGGTGAATAGCTTAAAACACAAAACAGAATATACGATTTAGAAACTGCAATGCAATACAAAGATGTAGCAACGGGATTATTACGATATTATTATCGTATCGACAATATATATATTTATATAGAGAAAGGGACCGAGAGAGAGAAACAGAGGGAGAGAAGGAATAATAGTGATTCTTTTTTTTGCCATAGAGGCTACAATCATTAAATGAAATAAAATAAAATAAACCTAAAGCATTCCGATATTGTATAATACCACAAGAAACAATATGCATGTTCGCACTTTCACATACATACGCACACAAATATACACATACATAAAAAGCGTGACATGAGTGAGCATGTAAATATATATATATATATATATATATATATATACGTATGTGTATGTGGTGCAGGGGCTTATATATATATATATATATATATATATATATATATATATATATATATATATATATATATATATATATATATATATATATATATATATATATATATATATATATATAAATATATATATATATATATAAATATATATATATATATATATATATATATATATATATATATATATATATATATATATATATATATATATATATATATATACATATATATTTATACATATATATATATATTTACCTGCATGTGTTCGTGCATGTCTCTGTGATTTTCTATAGAAATTCTGAGCAGTTTAGCTTTGTTTGTATTCGAGGAATGTATCTAGTCTAACAGAAAGCACTATTCTATTCGTAAATAGGACTCCACCTCTCATATGTGTTCGTTTTATATAGAAGCCAGCTACCGAACATCTGCCTTTGTATAGTTTCTTCCATAGGAAGGAAGAGAGCAGTTTATTCGCTTTGTAGTCAAGTTATAAATTTAGTTTGTTCAATTCTATTCTGCTTTCAAATCGTTATCTAGAAGCTACAGATTATTATAAGCATTCCTATAGTCGTGATTATTATTGTTTTATTTTGCTTTACAATATATGTTGTTGTTATGGCTGGTGTCATGTATCTCGGTGTATCTCATATATACACAAACACACACATATACATACATACATATATATATATATGCATATAATATATGTGTGTGTATACACACACATTTAAGTGTACGTGTACACGCACACACACCTATATACACACATATTATATATATATATATATATATATATATATATATATATATATATATATATATATATATATATATATATATATATATATATATATACATATACATATATACATATATAAAATATATATAATATATATATATATAAAATATGTAATATATTTGTATAATATATATGCATTTATATACAATATAATAGATTATATGTATATTAATATATATATATATATATATATATATATATATATATATATACTAATAATTTAGAGAAGAATGTTCCCTAACATTATAATATCTATATATATATATATATATAAAATAGATTATACACACGCACACTCGTATATATAAATATATATATATATATATATATATATATATATATATATGTATATACTTATACGTTTGTATGTATGTATGTATCGGCATGAAAATAACTATTGGTAGCATTCTGCAGGATGGATATAATACACAGTTGGGTCTGTCATACGTAATAGTAATATAGACAGCTGCAGTTCTTCAAACCATCGAATTTTTCCCAGCAATTTGAAGCAAAAACTCAATTTTGGAATCTTCACAAATGTCTACAAAAATGAAAAAACGAAAAATATGCAAGCAAGGGAAATAACTTGTATAATATTAGCTAATGGAAATGCTTGAAGAGTTACAACAATGTAGTTTTGGAGTAGACCTAATCCTTATTGCTATCTGAGGACAATAGCAAGTGGTTCGATTTCGTGATATACATATCTTCATCTTTTATTTTTTATCGCTTAATTGTTTCAGTCATTAAACTGCGGCCAGTCTTTAGACTGGGGAAACACCTTGATAGGTTTTAGTCGAACAAATCGACCCCAGAACTTATTTTTTAAAAATCTGTCAATTATTCTATTGTTTTTGCTAAGTTACGGGACGTAATCAAACCAATACCGGTTGTCAAGTAGTGGTGGTGGGGGACCAAACACAAACACACACATATGTTTAAAAATTTGTTTTTTTTTTAGTTATTTTTCTTTATTCGGACAAGATAAATATTTTCCTATTGTTAACCACGCCCAGAACACAGAAGAAGAGAACAAACAGTTTTAATTTCCAATTTTCAATTTTCATTTCCTAAATCTCTCTCGGAATTTTTAATATTTGATAAGATGGACATAGACATTGAACCGGGAATATTTTCTAAAAGTCATTTAATGTAACATACATAAAAGTACTTATGCTGTCCGATTAAAAAGAAAAAGTAAAAAGAACATTTAAACATGCTGCTTCCGCTTTTACATTTTTCCTGTAACCTTTGATTTGTATGGAGTCGTAATACCTTTTCACCTATCTATAGTCTTCGTCTTTTGTTTTCTGTAAATTTAAACTATATATATACATCATGCATTTCTTTGGAATGAACCAGTTGTAATCTTCGAACCATATATCGGAAATAAAAGAAATTATTTAACACATGCGTATAACTCCATTTATTTATTTGTAACATAGAAATATGTTATAAAAGCAAAATAGAAACTACACGTGGAAATGTGAGGGGAAAGTAAGAAGAAGAAAAAAAGCGAAAATGCACATTGAAAATCAAAAAAAGTAAAGGCTTTTTATGAAAAGTAACGATAGATATATACAATTAGATGAACTGAGGTAGGAATAAAAGTAATAAAAGTCATTATTGCGAATTGTTAAAGAGATTCAAAGGCATACTGGTTTCGTAAAATTACTGTTCACTGACTTTGAATGCACTCCGATTACCGAACGGTGTCAGGTCTACTAGTCCCTGAGTAGAAAGATTATGTGTAAGGGAGGTAAGTAGTACTGGATTTGGTGCAATTAGGGTAGCTATAATAGTGTAATGTGAATGGTGTATGGGATGTATGGGGGTTAGTGGTATTAATTGAAAGATTAGTAGTGTTCTGTATTATGTTATGTGTACATATTGAGTTGTGAAAGATATTTATTGATGAAAATTGCCTCTTTATTCTTTCTTTGCTGTACTGAGGTGTTCTGTGAATAGTGATTGAAGGGGACAATTAGGAAATTAGGATTAAGGTTCCTAGCACACGTTTCTTTGTGTTCACTCACCTGTATCTCTCTGTATTGTGGGTGGCAGATTTGTTCTTTTTGGAGAGTGGTTCTTCGACGGAGTGATATTCCTGTTTGGCCAATATATTGATTACCGCACCCTAAGTACGTAATGGCATAGATTAGGTTTAACGAGGCACAGGTGAAATTCGATTTAATCTTAAATATTTCAGCTTGTTTAAAGTGGAACTCTGAACCCTCCAAAAAGTGGGGGCATGTGCCACAGTTAGGTCGACCACATTTTTTCACTTTTGTAATATATATATATGTGTGTGTGTGTGTGTATGTGTGTGTGTGTGCGTGTGTGTGCGCGCGTGCGCGTGCGTGCGTGCGTGCGTGTGTGTTTGTGTGTATCTTTGCATAATGTTTTTCTTCAGTACTTCTTGATAACTGGTATTGGTGTGTTTACATCCTCGTAACCTAGCGGTTCGGCATAAGAGGCCGGCAGGATAATTGCCAGGCTTAACAGAAACCTGGGACTGATTCATTCGACTAAAAATTCTTCAAGGCGGTGCCCCAGTATGGTCACGTTCTAATGACTAAAAGAAGTAAAAGATAAAAGAATTGTAACGGTTAAAGAGTCAAGTAAAATGATCCTCATATAAATTAAATATGAAATGATTCGGGTTTATCTACTTTTATTTGAGGAATGGTCTATTGCAAGTCACAAAATTAGATATTGACAACAATACTAAATATAGACATAATGAACATGTATGAAACCCACAGTTATTACCATGCCGTGTTGCAACTTTACCTATGAAATTTAGTGATTGAACGGTATAGAAATAATAATGGTGTCTGTGCCTCACAAGTTGTAATGTAAAATTAAATGTGAAATGATGAAAACAAAACAAAAAAAAAACGCAAAAATATTATTTAGTACCAAAGCAAAACTTTTGAGGATTTACAAGCGCTTACACTGACACACACACATACACGTACATCCATACGCACGCGCACACACACTCACATGCACACATGCTCGCGAGCAAAATCACATACACACATATATATGGACATGTACTTATTATTTATATATGTGGTATATGTTCAGAAGTTATGAACACACACACACACACACAAATACATATGTATATATATATGTATATACATATATGTATATATATATATGTATATATATACGCATATATATATATATATACAAATACATATATACTTATATATATATATATATATATATATATATATATATATATATATATACGTACATACATATATATACCTATACATATAGATACATATATATATATATATATATATATATATATATATATATATATATATACATACATACATACATATATACATATATACACACACATATATATACATATACAAACAAACACACATACACATGTATATATATAATATATTGATATATATATATATATATATATATATATATATATATATATAAAATATATTGATATATATATATATATATATATAATACCTACATACATATTTACGTGCTTGTATATGTATATACGTGTGCGTGTGTGTGTATATATATATATATATATATGTATAAATGTATGCTGTTTGTTAACTTCGCAGTTGTTAGGTGAAGTAGGTGATTAATGAAGAGAAATATCAATAATTACAATAACTTAGTCTCCTCACTATTCGCCCTTAAGCGTTGAAACTGCTGTACTTTCACTTTCAAAACGGTACTAAATATTATGTTAATTAAACATTAATCTATATGACTTCCATATACACGTTTATGCATAACAATACCGTATTACTACTTTAGATATTAGATTCCAGACGCCAAACCTGTATCATAATATAAATTTATTTGCATCAGTAATAAATAGCCTGTTTACTTTTTTCATACGAACATATAAAATGGAGTTAAAATTTTGAGAGAATATGAATGGAAGGTGGATGAGGCGAGAGATTAGAAGAAAATAATAGTAATATTAAATCTGGAGTGTTGTAGGAAGATAAAAGTTAATTGTGAAGTATTTTATGTATCGTATTTATTTATAAAAATTTTTTAAAAGCTATGAAATTTTATGGAAATTACAATGTGAGGCAAAGATGTTAAGTTTTTGTGTATGTTTGTAAGGAATATAATTATTATAATCAAATAAAGGATTAGCGATATCATGGATTATAATTCTTCAGTGAAAATGTATGCGTGCGTCTGCCTGTAAGTGTAGATTGGAATTTCTATTCAAAGCATCCTTGGGCCAAAATGTCTTGAGGTTTTTGTTTCAAACCCACAAAATTTGCATAATTTTGCTTGGTATCAAATTTTGCATTGCTGTCGAAAATAGTGTGTTTATCTTTCAAGCCCCAAACATATTTTGACAAAGTAGAATGCAGACATGATAAGGTTTCTTCGGAGGGTAGGTGTATATATATATATATATATATATATATATATATATATATATATATATATATATATATATATATATATATATATATATATAACGATTCTGCATAATATCTTGTGTGGAAACGGCTACACGGAAACTGAGACTATGGAAGACCAATGAATTAACTCTAGATACTATAATTCAACGAATATTTGTCCATTTGGACGAACAGCAATGTACATTGTCAGAATGTACATTCTGTGTAACGCTTCGGCATAACTGACTTTATATTTTGTCTGACATCTACCGTTTAGGGGACATGAGCCAGGGTCTATGCATTTGTGTTATTGAGTGGTATCAAATATTGCATAAAGGTCTATTTTTGCTTTGGTTGATGTTCTACAAGGATTCTGGAAAGTTACAAGCAGTGGGATAACTAAGTTTTATATTGGCAACATTAAGATTCCTACGATATGTGCACTGAATAGCGAAAAGTATGTTTACAGACTTAGAAATGTCCTGGAAGTACATCTATTATTTTTGGACTATGGATCGCTTGTATACTTCCTTTTCTGTATGTTTGATGTTTGATTCTTTGGCAGCATAATTCGATGTACTTCATCTTATCTTTAACATCATTCTATTATAAAGCTTTGCTATTATAATGTTTTACCACATTGATTGATTTTTCAAAATAAAAAATTCTAAAGAATCGATGAGTAATTGTATTTGGATACATTTCTTGAAATATCTGGAGAAAGGCTAGATTTCATAAGCGGACGCCATAGTGTGATGTCAAGAAAAGTCACTGTTTTGATATTATCATATGCTATTAAAAATGACTGTTCTGCTTATTGGCGGCCATCATTTTAACACAAGACACCTTGTAAAACAATGAAAATTTGCTGTGTGTGTGTGTGTGTGTGTGTGTGTGTGTGTGTGTGTGTATGCATATGTACTTCGTTTTTGTTACTGGTTTGCAAGATTCCTTATGGAAGAGTGTAGGAAGATACATTATGCAATATAATTAACACACGCACTGGTTTAATTCTATTCCTTTATTATTAGTCAATTGGTTATATATCCAACTAACTGACTGTTTCATTTGTTTTGTTTTTGTTTGTCAAAGCACTTTCGTTGTTTCTTGCAACTTTTCAATGACTATTGACTTAATCCGTTTGTCTGTTTATATATATATATATATATATATATATATATATATATATATATATATATATATATATATATATATATATGTATATATATATATATATATATATATATATATATATATGTTTATATATAACGATAACCACTAAAGTGGACATTTAATGTGCTAGAAGAAGATCACATGTTGTGTCTACTAAGACCTAATGGTTCTCAAAAGAAATTCATCGAAATACCAAACCATGTGCGGGCAAGACAGAGAAAATTACATAAATAAAACATTATTATTCGTGGGCCAGTTTCGAAATTAACATTCTTACCGAATATCTGTTTTTCTTCAGCACGAATTGTAAGGAAATCATAATTCTCAGAATCTTATACAAGTTGTTCACCCCTAGAGGCAAACGTGTATATGGTTCTGCTAATTACAACTTAATGGTGAAAATCAAATGTCTTCGTTTTGGCGCGCTAATTCCTTAAATATGTCTGCAGAAAATAGTTACTGCGTCGCATATATCCACTTTGAGAACTTGGTTATGGTTAATCAAATTAAAACATAGGGTAAAAAATCAGATGTATATATATATATATATATATATATATATATATATATATATATATATATATATATATATATATATATATATATATATATATATATATATATATATATAAACAGACGAACGCGGCCTCTCTATATATATAAAGTTTCAAAATTTGAACTGAAACGAAACAAAGGAACAAACGGAAAATTCACGTTCAGGACAGGAGGTTGGTAGTTCATCATCTGTTACCATTCAAAAGATCCTTATAATTTCACAATTTTAATGATAATATTGTTCAGTTCTTTTATGGCTTCTGCGACGAGAAGCTGCTGGGTCGAGGGAACTGGCGACAGTGTTGAAAACAAGCACGGCAAAATTTGAATATACAAAATAAAATAAATATACATTATACAAACAAAATAAGGTCTTGCATCTATAAGTATTTGTGTATGTATGAATGTATGTATGTATGTATGTATGTATGTATGTATGTATGTATGTACGTGCGTACATATGTATGTATGTATCTATACAGGCATGCATGTATGTATGTATAATATATATATATATATATATATATATATATAACGCGCGTAGCGATGTATTAAACGTTTATAAATTTCATCCTAGGTTTATTGTTATTAAAATTATATTTATCCTACATTATATCGGTAAAATTTGAAGCAACCCCGAAAAACTGGTTCACTAGTCAGCATCATTAGACGGTGGACGGCATACTAGAATAGGAGCTTTATTTGCATATTCAAAATCTTACCATAAACAAATTTGAAAGATACATACATATATATATATATGCATACATACATACATACATACATTCAAACACATACATATATATATATATATGTATATATATATATATATATATATATATATATATATATATATATATATATATGTATGTGTGTGTGTGTGTGTGTGTGTGTGTGTGTGTGTGTGTGTGTCTGTAAAAATATTCTACTTCATAATTTTTTCCGAATATTTTTCCCACACCATGATGATACTAGAGTTAGAATTGCGATAATTTTTACTTAAAGACTGTTAAAGATTTCCTTTGCTCATGGATTTTAATTTTTGATTCACCAATGCGAAAGCGAGGCTGTTGACTGCTGATGACTTTTTGAAATAACAGTTTGGTAATTGGAAAGTAATAACATATGATATCAAAACCGAGTGAATCTGTGCTGTTGTTTATTAGTGATACTTTGAAATACTTTGTAATTGAAATATTGTTGTTCCACAACAGTAAATTGGAAAATTCTTCAATTTTGATGATTATTTCGCCAAGAAATGAAAAAATTCTATTAGTATATAATTGACTTTTGGTTAACAAGTCTCCTGGTTGATTGCCTAGTAAATTAGTTTTGGGATACTTAAAAGTAATTCTATGGTGTTCATAGAGTTAAAACGCGAATTCTAAAGTCTATATTTAATCTACAATTAATCTCAGATTCTGTGTTCATAGAATCTAATGTGTTGCAATTTAATGTGTTGCAATCTAATGTGCTGTAATTGTGTTTCTTTCTATCTTTTATCTTTTATTTATTTCGATCATTTGACTGCGGCCATGCTAGGTTACCGCCTTTTGTGTGCGTTTATTATACTATGAATAGTGTTTTGATTCATTGAGATTTTTTGATGTTTGTACAAAGATGGAGTTTGAAGTTAAACTTTTAGTTTGCTTTAAAGACAATATGAATATGCATTTAACTAATTTGCTATGCATATATCAATGTGTATATATTTTATATACTAATGTATTTAAGCATGTATATATATATCGTCGGCTCCAGCTCGTATCTGAGCACTGGGTTCGACAGTTTCCATCCAGTCTCCTCGGCTGGTTTTTATACTGAAAGTAACTTAGAAGTCCAGGTCGGTGGTGAAAGAGTCGTGGGCAGAACTACCGTCGACATTGGGCCTTTTGAGACAAATTAGAACGACGAAGCCATTCGTTGAATAAATTGTTTGAGGTGATTGAGGCTGCGCGACGGCCACTCACTTGGACAGGAACTTCTCCACTGCCGTTCAAGAATTGAGATGTGCAGTCTTGATGAGGCTGGTTGCAGCGAGCTGCCGGAGACTACTCGTCTTTGTCACGCCTGGCCACCAGGTGTTGCCCTCTTCCGAAGGAGTCAATCCTTGGGGCTTGAGATAACCCTCTTCCGCTTGCTCCGCCGTTGTGGTCTTGATGTTGGTGTTTGGTCATGTTGAGTCTGGGACCTCATCTTCAACCTTGCCGCCATGGGTGGCCCTACCAGGAGTCTAAGGGTCCAGACGGTATCGCTCTCAGAATCATTGGAACACACAAGCTCTTCCACAACGACAGTGGACTACCATTGGGAGATATGTATATATATATATATATATATATATATATATATATATATATATATATACATATATATATATATATATATATATATATATATATTTATATATATATATATATATATATATATATATATATATATATATATATATATATATATATATGTGTATATATATATATATATGTATATATATATATATATATATATATATATATATATATATGTATGTGTGTGTGTGTGTGTGTGTGTGTGTGTGTGTTTGTATATATATACATACATATGTATATATAGATATATACATATATTTATATATGTATCTATATATATTATATATATACATGGGTGTATATATGTATATATATGTGTATATGTATATATATATATATATATATATATATATATATATATATATATATATATATATATATATGTACATATATATATATATGCATACATACACATAATATTACATACACATAATATTTATATATTTATATCTACATATATGTATATATGTATAGATGTATATATGGATATATATACATATATGTATATATATATATATATGTGTATGTGTATATAATATATATGTATATATGTATATGTGAATATATGTATATGTATATATATATACATGTATATATATATATATATATTTGTACATATATATCTATATACCTATATGTATGTATGTACACACACGTATATATATATATATATATATATATATATATATATATATATATATATATATATATATATATATATATATATATATATATATATATATATATATATATATGTATAAATATATAAAAAGATAAAGAGAGCAATGGTAAAGTTGGAAATATATTTTATGGATAGAGTCTTACAGCTGTATCTGGGAAGATCCAAAACTTCCCTTCATCGGAGACAGAAATAATAAAGGAATCGATTATTATATCCATAGGCGGAGAGTTATAGTATGAAGTGAGAGTGAGTGTGATGCGCTGAAAAAAGAAAGAAAGAAAGAACAGTACTTGGAGTGTATTTTCATTCCAGTAGTAAGTATCCGTGTAAAGTAATCCTTGTGGGAATTTTCCGGAAATAGTTGCTGCAGCAAAGGCTGAAATAGCAGAGGTGGATATATGCCATATTGTGTCCGAGGTATATTGCTTGTGTTTACTTGAAGGATGTCCCAAGTCAAGTGAGAAATGTGTGTAGGGTAAATACGTCAAGTCATAAAGACAGAATGGGAAGGGGATAGAGGAAAGATTCCGGTGGGGAATGGTAGTGATATATTTTTGTGGTCAGTTAATCTGACTGGACAGAGAGGATGAGTATTGTGAGGGAAGGAGGAAAGGGGGGATGAGGTTAAATGGTTTAGTGAGGAGGAAGGAATACGCAGAGGTAGTACATAGGTGGTGGGGGTATGGGTGACAAACCAAGGACAGTAATAAAGGAAAAGAGGAGTGAGATAGAGAGTTAGTAGTATCATATTCTAAAATATAGCTAAACTTAATTTACAGACGGTGGAAGTGGGATCGAAAGTTACCAAGCAGCCTGTATGTGGTGGTGGTGTTATTGTCAGGTAGGTGTAGAGGAAGTAGATTTGGTAATATATATATAGTAGTGATAGGATCGAAGAAGAAATGAATCTATTCGAAAGATGGTAAAAGATGGATGGTTTTGCCAGGTCGAATAGGTTGCCCATAGGGAGCCGGGCGATTATGTTGCGTGATCGTTTGTGCATTTTTGTTTGTGATAAAGTTTAAATGTATGGAAAAAAACGGTGATTGCAGGTGCTAAATGCTTCATTATATCGATTAAGTAGAGTGGGAGAATTGTATTTTAAAATATGGAACGCCTCCTTTAAGCAAAGCTTGCAGTTGGAGCGCTGGCCCTGGTATGGAGTTCCAGAATCTAAGATGGACCATTTTAAAGTATATTGGGTATTTGTGCTTTTGAGGTGATGAATGTGATTGGCTAATGTTGTAGATTTACTGTGTTTGTCATATCTAAAAGAGTGCAAATGGGCTGCGTAGCGATGTTTGAAGTTTTTAGTTGCACCTATGTACGTAGCTGTAGCGTTATGTAATAGATTTCTCACGGTGCATTTATATATTACGTTGTATCTTACGCAATGTGTTTGAAGCGGGCAAATAGTCCCGGAGCGACAGTTACAAGTATAGGAGACTTGAGGGTTGCGTCGGTTGGTGGGTGAGGTATTACTATTGGAGGATATGTTATTGGGGGATGTGTAAGAATCTAGATCAATGGAATTATTGTTATGGCTATTTGTCCTATCATTGTTATTATTGGTATTGTTATTATCTAGAATATTAATGGGTTGGGATCCACTGTGGTTTTGTTCCAGTGTACGAGCGTTATTGTTAGAAGAACGTATATTAATGTCCGTGTTGGGTGTTGGCGCTAGCGTAGTTATGGTTGCTTAGGTTTTGGTAATAAAGCGAAAGTTTATCTTTATTAGAAGTTGCTATAATAGATTCGAAGTTAGGAGTGGTAGAATACGACAATTTTAAAGTGGATCTGTTGAATATAGAATGGTATTTGTGTTGTAGTGGGAAGTTAGAATCTAGTACTTTAAAGAAAGATTTGGCTAAGTTGCTAGTGTTAAGTGAGAATGGGGGGGGGGTGTACCAAAGGATGGAGCGGCCACCGCTTTTTCGGAGGGTTCTGTGCATGTTGTAATCGAGGTATTTAGGTGGAGGGCAGTTGTCTATATTTTTGGGGCGGCTAACTGTTTTATACATCTTAGATTTAGCCTTAGTGCTATGAGTGTGTTTGTGGGGTCTGTTTGAATATGTGGGTGGTTGGTTGTGGTTGTGATTAATGTTGTGTCCTTGGGGTGCGATTTGGGATATAAATTGTTTAAGTCTGGTGTTATGGATGTATTTTATCTGTTGGGAGAAACCACTAGCGGCGAGAGCTTGATTGTAGTATGGAGCGTGATTGTTAAAGATTTCTTCGGAAGAGGATAGATCGGATATGCGGGTTAAGATACCCATGATTATGTTATCGAAAGTAGATCTGTGGTGATTAGAGTGAATATTGAGGTATTTTAGGTACTGGTTGGGTTTATGATAGGGGGAGTGCTGCGAGTTTGATAGGTTCAGAGAGACGTCCAAAAAGTTAGCCGTTTTATACGCGTTTTCGAATGTTATTGATAGATTCATACTTGAGAAGAATTTGTGTAGATCCTTTTTAGTCCTCTCTATGGAAGATTTATTAGTAGCCTTGGTGATTAGTAAAGCATCGTCTCTATATAGACCACCATGGATGTTAGGGAAATGTGATTGTAATTGGTGGAGTATATACAATCCAATAAATCTGTGGCCCGAGCGGAATCAGAAGATCCCATGGTTACATCAAATAATTTGTTAGAGCTATTGATGATTTGCTGGAGCTTAGTGTCATCAGCAAATATTTTCACTTTGCAGTGATTTACGACGCTGGAAAGGTCATTTATGCAAATTATAAAGAGGAGTGGGCCCAAGACAGTCCCCTGAGGGACGCCATTGGTTACTTTTGCTGGGCTTGAGTGGACTCTATCGACCACAACTTCTTGTGTTCTATTCTCCAGGAAATGCTTAATCCAGTGTAGAAGTTTTCCACGGATTCCAACATTTGCAAATTTTGAGAGTAAGATATTATCGTCAACCCTGTCGAATGCTTTACTGAAGTCAAGATATATGACATCAGAGTTCGAACCTGTTCCCAAGGCTTTAAGTATATTTTCAATGTGGTGTAAGTATATCTTCAATGTGTGTGTATGCGTGTGTGTGTGTGTATTAGCGTGATACAACTAGCATTGACCGAAAACCGACGCCTCAAGCAATTTATTTAAAATAAAGTAAGCAAGGAAATTCTACAACAAACGCTCATTTGAAACATGTTTTTATTCTTTGTAACAGAGATCACCAATTGTTTTCATTTTTAAAATCCTGTTCGCTCTGGAAAAACGTAGAAAAACAATTCACAGCGAATTGCTTTATGATAATCATCGTCCTTAGTTTTTTTTTCTCACCTTGAGCATTGATATAAAGATTGTCATTGCTTCAAATGCGTAAACATCGAATATAAGACTCTCTTTGAGAAAAACAGTGTTTGTTTGTCCAGCTATCTTCACCATCTAACCTTCGGTTTTATTGATGGACATTTGGAAGCTTAAGCATCAATTGAAATTTGATGAATTTTGAATCAAAATAACCAACAGCATCGGGGAAAACTTTACGAAGTGAAATGTTTTCTAAACAAACGATTATTGCACAAAATACTGACTTCAAATTTTGGTACGGGGTCAGCAATTTCGTGGGTTAGGGTGGTAAATCAATTACAACGACCCCTGTGTTTGACTGGTATTTATTTTAT
>NC_142945.1:38203783-38211283 GCF_046866305.1 Octopus bimaculoides | reverse complement strand
ATCGTATTGGTGACCAAAGTCCAAACTCACTGCACAAAGATAGTATCAAGAGTCCATTTGAGTTCATTTTGCCAAGCCCTTACTGACCAGGAATATTTGGCCAAGAAAGGTAATCTGATTCAACACGGTCATTAAAATCTCCTAAAAGAAAGGATGTTATTTTGATTTGGAATTCTGCTCAGAAATATATATATAGGAACACAGAAATAAACAGGGAGAGAAAATAGAAAACGGTTTGGTGGCTAGCGATCTATCATGGCGAATATATATTTGTAGAGTCGTATACGCTGGCGCGGTTCTGTACATCGCATGCCAACAAAAGAACACAAGGACGACCTCATCTTCGTTTCAAGGACGTCTGCAAGAGATAGATGAAGTCTGCGAAAGGGGCTGAAGCGAGGGAGGAAAAAAACAGGAATTCGCCACCCCCAAAAAATAAATAAATAAAAATAAAAAAAGCGCACTCGATGGAAGGAAAAACCAGTATCACCGGCAGAGAGCTCCTTCAAATGCAGTTGCTGTATGCATAATTACCACTCCCTTGTGGGTCTCTACAGCCACAGCAGGAGCTGCACCACCATCACCAGTTGACACGATTTTTTCGGGCGCAGATCCATGGTCATTTGATACCGACCGACTATATATTTGCCTGTACGTACACATATGCATAGTATACTTGCATATTCAACATTGCTCTTTAAACAGAACTCAATATTGTAGTAAAAAATTTCTTGTTCTGTACTTTATCAGATGTAATCAGTTGTCCTGAACTTTTCCAAGTGTAATAACTTGTCCTGTAGTTTTCCAGGTTTATAATCTTAAGAATATTATTTCGCTTGTTCGCATTTTCCCATTTAATGTATGTATGTATGATTGTATGCATGCGCGTATGTATGTATGTATTTATGTATGTGTGCATGCGTGTATATTTGTGTGCAGGTATACACGTAAACACGGCATGATTTTCCCTCGCCTTACTTCTGGTCTTGAAACATGCTTAAATCTCATTTAATCAACTTATTTATTCATCCATTCTATGCTGAGATCTATTGTCTCTACAATAAAATATATTTTGCTATGGAAAAACAAACGCTGTAAAAATAATGCTATTAATGCCATTGGAAAACTTATGAATATTACAATCTCCTATTTTTCTTCCTTTAACACCTCATGTCCTTAAGATATAAGATTAAAATATTCCAAACTTTTCGGTGATAAAGATTAAGACACCGTAGATCAAGGGCTGTGCTCCCAGGTAACCGAAATCACGTTGTAGTTTGAACCCTTGGTTAAAATCCTCAGCCATGTCATTTTCTTTATGACGCTAACGCTCCAAGGAAAGACATGAGTGCTACAACACACCACTCATTTTTGTCTCTTAATAAAAAGACACAGACAAATAAACAAACAAATTAATATATTGTTGACAGACTAACACACAGGGCAGCGAGCTGGCAGAATCGTTATCACGCCGGGCGAAATGCTTAGAGGTATTTCGTCTGTCTTTACGTTCTGAGTTCAAATTCCGTCGAGATTGATTTTGCCTTGTATCTTTCCAGGGTCGATAAAATAAGTACTAGTTGAAAACTGGGGTGGATATAAACGACTTACGCCTTCTCCTAAAATTATTAGCCTTGTGTCAACATTTGCCATACATTGTTGACAGTGGGGGTGCGACGATCTGGCAGAATGTTTAGTGGCATTTTGTCTGTCTTTACTTTCTGAGTTCAAATTCTGCCGGGGTTGACATTACCTTTTATCACTTTGGGGTCGATAAAATAGGTAACAGTTTAACACAGTGTTCGATGTAATCGACTTGCGCCCTGCCCTGAAATTGCAGGCCTTGGGCCAAAATTTGAAACCAATATATTGGTGACAGATGAAATACATAATGCCATTCTAAAATTAAAAAGTTGAGGTCTTTATAGTATGTTAATAACCGTAGGGCTGAAATGCATATTGTTCTAAGCCGTAATATAGAATTCCACCCACCACTTTTGAGAAGTATATTCCCAATAAAGAATGAATCGAGTTGAATTATTTCTTTATTATCCCAGTCATATGATGCCTATGCAGTAGCACACTTTTACCCTCAGGCAGTTGTTAACCATAGCCGACGTGAAACACAATGTACAGCAGATAATCGAAAACTATATCCATTATTCTTATTTACAATAGTTGTCACGCCCGTTTCAATTTTGTGGTGAAAAAAATCGAAATATGGATAAAAAAAACGTAATTGGTGCTTTTGCAAGAGTTATTGGCTGTAAGCTGTATAGTGTATTTTTCCAAAAGAACGTCTTAATTATTGAAACAACAATAAACCATTATATAAATGTTCCGAACAACGCCGAAGAATATGGAAAATTACGAAAGAACAATGCCACAAAGCTGAAATATGTCAGTCTTTCAGCTTTTCTCTTTTACAGACTGTTTTCTTCACCTTATTAGAAGCTCATATAAAGCTATCTGTGTCTTGTTTATTATTCAAACTATAACTGTAATTACTATTATTATTATTATTATTATTATTATTATTATTATTATTATTATTGTTACATCTAACATACACAGATGGTTGTTGAAGGAGTCATTCATGTACTAACTGTTTATTAACATCATCATCATCATCAACATTAATTTTTCGAACTCATTGAATAAATTGATGTGAAACTCAAGGTAATTGTTTTGGTTCCTTCTGAATAGATTAACAGTTTCTCATCAGCTTGAGTTCATAACATTTTTATACGTCGATTCGCCATCTTTCTTTTGCCTCCCCTTTCTCTATCCCCCATCCCGTTCCAAAGTTACACAGAAAAACATTTAGAAGGTGTTAATTTGAAAGCCATCGCTGGGTGGGTCGATATATTTAACATCCATAAATTTGCAGGTGGTATGTATGAATCGATTGAATCTTTTCCAATACACCCACGATTGTTAAGTTATTGAACTTTCCAGCTTCACACACACCAACTATGTTTGCGCCCGTTTTACTACTTGTTTTCCATGCAGCAGGCATCCCTGGGTATTTTCTTCTAGTCATTATACTACTCAGTTGTCATGAAATAAAATTTTATATTCTCTCCAGCAACTTTAAGGTCTGGCAAAATGATTAGATCAAAATTCATTGACGAGGTCAAATTATATGGAAACATCTAGAATTGTTATTATACTGCTGAAGACCAGGCTTATTCCTCCGTTGGCTACTAGATTAAGTTAACTTCAAATTTAAATTCTGGAGATTGTCTCAATGTCTTTCTTGTTTACGATTCATAATTAAGATGATGAAACTGATAATTAAGATAATGATATTGCTAATTAAGATAATGATCATTTTGGAGCTTCTAAGAGATAATAAAGTGCAGGCATGGCCGCCTGGTTAAGCAGCCCGATTCGCAACATCGTGGTTTCTGACTCAGTCTCAGTGCGTGGTACCTTGGGCAAGGAAATTCTACTGTGGCCCAGGGTTGATCAATGTCTGGTGAGTCAATTTGGTAGGCAGGTATGTATATATATGTATATATGTATATGTATGTATATATGTATATGCATACACACACACACACACACACACACACACACACACACACACACACACACACACACACACACACACACACACACACACACACACATATATATATATATATATATATATATATATATATATACACATATGTATGTATGTATATACGCATATATGTATAAGTATATGTGCATATATATATATATATATATATATATATATATATATATATATAGTTAAAAAAAACACAAAAAACAATAACAAAAAAACAATGTGAGGACGTGATACGGATAGTGTTATTAGACGCTCGGGAAAGGAAAGAGAGAGAGTGTATGACGTTTCGGGCGGAGCCCTTCGTCGGAAAGACGGAAAGTTCAAAGAATGGAAAAACGGAGGAAGAGAAAATCGGCACTGATGCCCACGAGGTTACATTGTGGAAGGACCGGAAGAGGAGGTGGTGGAGGAAAAGTTCTTTCTAAGACAGGAGAGTGAAAAAGGGAGGTGAATATCTGTGCGTGCGCGAGAGTCTGCAAGTGTGTGTGTAATAACAAAACATGTGTGTGCGTATGTATGTGTGTGTGTGCGTGGTTTGGTGGTTTATCTGTTAGTGTGTATGTGTGTGTTTGTGTGTGTGTGTGTGTGTGACGTAGTGGAAGGAATTAGTAGCAGGAATAGTTAGTGGGTGCTTATGGACAATGGTCAGTGGAAGGTCAGCAGGCAGTTTTTGAGTATGTGTGTGTTCGTGTGTGTGTTTGTGTGGGGTTGTAGGTGTTGGGTACGTGTGCGTGCGTGTGTGTGTATTTTGTACGTGCGCGTGTGTGTATGTGTATGTATACAGCATGAGTTTGTAATATGTGCTTGTTTTCCCCAAACTGCTTGACAGCCGCTGTTGGCTTATTTACGTCCCGTGAATTAGTGATTGGGCAAAAACTCTCGAGAGAACAAGTACCATTCTTAAAAAAGTGAGTGTTGGAATCGATTTCTTCGCCCAAACTATCCAAGACCGTGTCCCAGCATGTGTGTTGTCCAACGGCTGAAAAAAATAAAAGATAAAGGATAACAAAAAATACTTTTTCTGAATGTAACAGAAATAATATTAATAAATCAACAGTCTTCGTCGGCTGTCTATTGTAAGTCGACGTTCACTGATCTGTTCAGACCTCTCTGAACAAAATGCCTTTGGACTATTGGTAAGGCAGTTGGCGTCGCCCCCACAACCAGGCGCCATGTAGTAAGTGGTGTCCAAATGTGCAACGAGCGTGCTCAATGACGAGGAAGCTACCCCCGTAGTAGCAGCTAACTTGCTTATTGACACCCAACCGTTGTCTGATGTTATAGATCTTCCACTTGACCGCAGTATTATGCAAACCATTGGTCTAGGACTCCTCTACTTTATCGGTTATCCAACACCCTACTGCTGACATCACCATCGTATCTCTGACACTGGATGATAAGGGGTTCCTAGCACTGGATGATAAGGGGTTCCAAGGTACTACCCCAGTCTATAGACGGAAGTGGTGACTTTTTCTCCCTTTACGGCCTGCCACGGATGTAGGTGCCGTACCGCAGCGAAAAATTAACGGTATTATGTATACTAACATCTATTATACTATGATATATATAAGAAGGACTTCAGTTTTGAACAATTTTCATGTTGTTTCATATTTAGTCGCTTTTATTAAATTCATTCAGTTGTTAAACATAGATAAATCTTAGAATTCAATGGTTTTGATATAGTGTCTGGTAACTTTTGGCCAATACACGCATACACACACACACACGCACGCACATGCATACACAAATATATATATATTTGTGCGTATATGTGTGTGTGTATGTATATGTATATATTTGTGTATACTCCCCATGTACGGAGAGCAACTGTATTGTATGTAGGATGAACCCATAGGTTAACTGTGGGATTAGCATACGACGTACTGAAGGATGGTGCAGAAGCAAGACAACAACTTGCAATGGAGTATAGGGGAACGGGTTGTTGAACACTGCGGGAACTCAAAGAGGAGAAAAGTTCGTCAGTGCTCTACCAACATGCTCAATTAGAACATAGAAGCTCGGTTAATAACATGGATGTTAAGGTATTATAAAAGCATAGAACTGACACGACATTTAGACAGATTACAGAGGCCACACACATAATAATAGACCGAGATTCAACAGAAAACATGAATAGAACAATAATACCGCCAATCACTACACTACGAAACATGACGACTAAAGACAGAATAGGAGAAAAAAGACACAGATACAAACAGTATAGTACATAAACCAATATACACACATACAAGACACATGCACACGTATGAATACACACATGCACACACAAACATACACATACAGACGCAAACGCATGCGCAGATAAAGATACATACCATAGAAAGACAGAATGGACTAAACAGAGCAGGAGGAGACATGTGGGATGGAGGGTCGCTAAAGAGGTCAGAGGTGTGAAACGAAAGATTTCCAGGCAATGGACATAAAATAAGAAGAATAATAAACTATTATCGAACAAATTCATAATGTCTGTGTATATTTGGCCAGAAAAAAAAGGTGACCATCCCAAAATATTACTATAGTAGTAATCTTTAATTTTTTTAATACTTTTACCTGTTTCAGTCATTTGACTGAGCCACAACACATACATACATACACATTACATTGTCACCAGTCTCATGTAGTTAGTTACTCTACCATTTATGGCAATCAGCTTTTTTTCAATATTTCCTTATGGTGCTATTTGCTCTGCATATTAAAATCCAACGGATACGACTTGACTTCCCATCTTTCTGCGCTCGATCAAATAAGCTACGAATCAAAGACTAGAACCAATGTAATCGATTCCATACTTTTCCTACAAGAATTTATGGTCTTCATTCTCTCAGAAACCAATATTAACAATTTAACTGTTGTTAACATTTATTAGTAGCATCAACGTTTTGTCACAAGACTTTCTGGGGACATACTTTATATTCTTTAGCAAAAGCAATTTTCTAGATAAAATAGTAAATTACAAAACTATATCGGATTTACTTTCTCGCATTTTTGATTGAAAGAAATATCGTTGTTTTAAGTGCAGAGAAACTTGCAACTTTTATTCTCCATTGTTATTTTAAAAAAATAAATAAATAAGAATTCTATTTAGCTTTAGGTTTTCTTACCGTTTCAATAATTTTATCGATCAGGTTAAATGAGGGAATGCTCGCTTTGGCGTAGCTACCGTGCATGAGAGAACTAGATCTGTATGAGAGAACTAGATCTGTATGAGAGAACTAGATCTGTATGAGAGAACTAGATCTTTTAAAGTGTATATTGAGTGAATAATAAGCTCAAATAATCACATTAGTCTTCTGACATACATACATACATACATACATACATACATACCCTGTCACACACACACACACACACATGGTGGTCTTACAGGAAGATGTATAACTGTAGTGGAGACAGTAAACGAAAGAGATTTGCAGGAGGAGATAACCGTTTTTAAGAATATCCATCTTTTGTGTTCAGTGAAGAATCTTTTTTTCAAAAAGTGAGAAGAGTGAGAAGAAAGAACACCCATCTTATTGCATATAATACTTTTTATTATTATTCTTTATCATTATCATAGTAGCCATGTATGATATCATTTCATCCTCGCTTGGAATCTTCAGCATGGCACAACCTAAAATTTTCGAATTATTTTATCTAAGTTCATTTGTAAACAAAAACTTAAGTTACAGTTAACGACGATCGATCTTTTTTCTTATAACAGTGGAGAGAAGGAGGCAAGAGAGAAAGAGATTGGGACAAAATCCTCCTACGAGGTTTTGGAATATATTACATGTTTCATCTTTCTTTTTCTGCAGAATATATCCAGCATTAATTTGCCTTGCGCAACAGTTCTTTATATAAATCTAAAAGAAAATGGAGATTAGAAAATTAATGATAAAAAATAATTACGTTCCTAATCT
>NC_142945.1:38191283-38193783 GCF_046866305.1 Octopus bimaculoides | reverse complement strand
TCCGCAGTATTAGTTGAGATTATAATAATGAGTTCTTAAGTAACGAGAAGATGGATTTGGTACTGATCTTTATTTTGTACAACGGTCGTTCGACTCATCCTGCTACTGTCCCCTACGGGTGGGATTCCTTTCAGCATGATGTGTTGCATCAATTTTGCCCTCTTTGTCTCATCAGGTACATCTATACATAAAGGTTTGTGTCTCGCTAAAGATCTCGAGTTTTGGCTGTCATGTTGTTATATGGAATGAAACATCACTACAATTTTCAATAACTATTATCTGTTTTTGTTCAAAAAGAGTCGCAAACATTTGTAAAATATAGACAAATAATCGTTGATTAAAAAAGAAGAATTCGCAGGGGAAGTTAATGGATGGATAAGGATGGATTGAGTTACATTGGGTTTAAGACAGAGGAATGGTATTAGAAGAAGGAAGGGAGATATACATATGAAGGCTGTAATATCTAGCGAGCGAAATGTTGTTTAGTTAGCTAGCTTAGATCAGGATGCGTATACACACACACGTACAAATACTTTCGTTCGTACATGCACTCACACAGAGGACGTTGGCCACCCACCCATCCGGTCAATCTCGGCCGTAGTTCGTATAATTTATGGTTGGAAGATAATGTCATGAATAGTGTGTCGTCACGCTCGCCTCGCGATTGGAGTAGTACGCAGACAGTCTGACACAATGTAACTCAATCCATCTCTATTCATCCATTAACTTCCCCTACGAATTCTTTTCTTTTTTATCAACAATTATTTGTCTATATTTTACAAGTGTTCTGGACACCAACATTACAATGTTACAATGTTACATCACTTAAAAAATTGGATATTTTAAGCAGCGAATGGCTTATAACAAACACGTTCCTCTAAATATTATGTAAACAAGTGGAAAATGGTAAGGTCCAGCACATACCAACAAATCAGAACGTAAAAACCGATAAAGGTAGAATCTTCTTATTTGTTGAGAATTTCCCCATAATAAACTTCCATTCACTACTAGAAGATGGCCTCAAATATTACACAACAGAACTGAAAATAAAAAGCTATTCAAACACATCAACTACATTGATTCTGAGCCAACAGTTTGTTTTTAATTTGGTTCTGGTTTATGTGGTTTTATGAGGTGATAGAAGTTGAGGCGTATAATGTTTATTTTTTTGATGATGAAGATGCACTTAATCTTATTTGCGAGTGCCCTCTCGTCACAAATGTTCGTTCAGTAAGTGTTTATCGTAGCCACGAGCAGATTAGAAGCGATGTTATTGACTTCTTCATCTAATGTAGTATTGTTTTGATGCTTGAGCACCCATTTCGTTGTATTCACGCTTATCTACAACACAGTTCTTTCCCTTTGTATGAAGGCAGTTATAAAACGTGTTTTTGAATGTATGTTTTGTAGCGTGAGAAATACGGATCAAGCGAGATGACAAGGAGTGGAATGTTTTCGAAAGATGTTGAAAATTGACTAAGTTCACAGCGAGAATGAGGAAGGTGAATTGGATCTATGTGGGTAGGAGGTGGGGAATGTAGTAGTTGTCATAGTAAAAATGAAGCTAGAGATAGCATTACTAGAAGATGGTGGAGTTTAGTTGGGTGCGGACTTCAGAACTGATATCCATTTCAGTTGTTAAGCTGTTTGCAGCAGTTAGTTCCTATATCAAGCTTTAGTTTGTCATTAAATCGCCGATGCGTGGCTTGATGGTTTGGAGCATATGCCTCACGATCGTAAGGTCAGGAGTTCGATACCAGGAAGCAGGTCGTGCTCTTGATCGAGACGTTTTATTTCACGTTGTTCCAATCCTCTCAGCTAGCAATAAGAAGTGCTCAACCAGTCGAATAGGGATCCGGGTTCGATTTCTAGATGTTTTGCGACTGTCAAATTTTCCTGTTAGAGTACTCACCATTGACTTCTATTTTTAATTTCTAACTTGCATTGTTTTGGCTTTAGAAAATATACTTAAAGCATTTATATATATATATATATATATATATATATATATATATATATATATATATATATATATATATATATATATATATATATATATAATACAAAAGATATGTGACTATATACATATATACATACATATATGTACATACCTACATCTACATGTATATATAGATGCATACCCGGGTACAGGACGTCAAAAAAACGTGTACAAAAAAGGAACGGGAACATAAACAAAGCACGAAAACTACACTACTCTTATATATATGTATGTATATGCTTGTGTGTGTCTTTGTGTGTATGTGTGCGCGCGCGTGCGTTTGTGTGTGTATATATTCAGTAATCCCTCGCCATATCGCGGTTCACCTATCGCGGTTCATCTATCACGGTTTATTTAAGCTTACGTCGATTCCTCCGTGGTGTTGTTTTGTTTTTATAATAAAATAAATATATACAAATTATAAAAATAAAAAAAAAACTACAATACATTACTGTTTCTACTTCACGGATTTTCACCTATCGCGGGGCGGTTTGGGAATGT
>NC_142945.1:38173783-38178783 GCF_046866305.1 Octopus bimaculoides | reverse complement strand
TATATATATATATATATATATATATATATATATATATATATATATATATATATATATATATATAATATAAATTAACTACCAACAAAAATAATTGGTAAGCTAACTTAAAAAATCATCACCAAAATAGCAGAAAAAAACGACAGTGAAGATATGCAGACACTTCAAGAATCGATCCTTTTGTAAAGAAACCTTGATTTAAGCATCTTAATGAATTCTTTATACTGAAATATATATTGAAGAAGATAAATATGTTCTTTTGAATTTATACGTTTTTGCGTCGTAACTCCTTTATTATTATTATATATATATATATATATATATATATATATATATATATATATATATATATATATATATATATATATATATATATATATATATATATATATATATATATATATATATATATATATATATATATATATATATATATATATATATATATATATATATATATATATATATATATATATATATATATATATATATATATATATATATATATATATATATATATATATATGTGCTTTCGGTGCGAATGGTTTTGTTATACGGCGCCGTATTTTACAATTCTGTAAATAATAATGATGATGGTATTAAGCTTATAAAAAAAATAACATTATTATTATTTACAAGATTGTAAACTACGGTTCCGTATAACAAAACCATTTGCACCGAAATCATATCTAGAACGTTTGTTAACATAAAAACAAAAACGAACTAATATAGTTCTTAAATTTGACAGAAGGAAGGAGGCTGGTTCGCTGGTGTAAAGGTAACACATTTAGTCGCGGATGTGGTTTCGAATCCCACACGGATAGGAAAGCCTTCTTTTTCTGTCGAGAGCTCACATGTCCCGTTATTAGACTATTTTCCTTTTTCATTGCACGGCGATCACCATAAGCCTTAAGCTTATATATAAAAAATACCATTATATATATATATATAAATATGTGTGCGCGTGCACACGTTTGTCACCCCACACCACTTGACGATCGGTGTTGGCTTGTTTACGTCCCCGTAACCTAACGGTTCGTTCAAAAGAGGACTATAGAAATTGTGCCAGGCTTATGAAAATTAAAGTGGGGTCGATTCGTTCGACTAAAAGAAAAGTTCTTTTTGGCAGTGCTCCCGCATGGCCGCAGTCTATTGACTGAAACGGATAAGAGATAAAAGAAAACAGATTAATATATTTGGATTTCACACAAATTTTTGTTTTTCTGTCAACTAAACAAAAATACTTTATTATCATATAACTTTCCAAGTTGTTCGCAGTCAAACAATCAAGTAGTCAGCGGTTTAGAAGAAGACTAAATACATTCTAAATGAAGACCATGAGTCTTTAAAGAAACATCATGGAAAATAACCATAATTAATAAAGAGACATAGATTTACCAGAGAGAAAGTATTGAACTTTGTATAATGTAGTATAAATGAACAGGAAAAGCAAAAGATCAAGCAAGATGAATTAAGAAACGAATAGAAACGCGGAGGCAGGAAGAGTGGGTAGGGTGAAAATGAAAAGAAAGGAAGGAAGAAATAAAAGGAAAAATGAAAGACAGAAAGCGACCTTAGAATCTAATATTGGCCTTTTAAATGAGGAAATATTGCAATAATTAACATTCAGCTATAATCCACAAGTTTGGTTGTGCAAGTCAAGAAGTATGAGTAAAATAACAACTTAATCAATAAATAGATATAGATAAGAACGAATGTGATTTTACGAAATCTTAAGTAGTTGATACGAAGAAAGAGAAACGAACAAAAAGCTTAAAGATAATTCAGAATAGATGATAGGAAAATATGATTTCCGAGAAAGAAAAACCTACGAAAAATTATAATAGAGAAGTGTTTGAACAAAAGCTCAGAAAAAAATAGTGGTGGCGGTGGTGGTGGTGGTGGGAATAGTTTGAAGGAGATGCAAAATATGGTAGGAATTAATTATTTACAAGTTTTTAAAATTGAATGTGAAAGAATAAATAATACTGTTAAGGTTCAAATGTGACAGGTTTCTTATTAAAGGTGATAAGCTTTCAAGAATGTTTGTGTTTACGCTGCTTAGATTTTATGTAGTTTGAATTTATATCGATGAGATCGTAATAGAGAAAAGTAAAACTACATACATACATACATAGATACGTACATACATGCATATATATATATACACACATATATATATATATGTATATATATATTATATGTATATATATATATATATATATATATATATATATATATGTGTGTGTGTGTGTGTGTGTATGTATGTGTATGTCTGTGTACATGTATGTGTATATGTGTATATATATATATATATATATATATATATATATATATATATATATATACATATATATATATATATATATATATATATATATATATATATATATATATATATATACATACATATATATATATATATATATATATACACACATATATGTAGATATATGTATATATATATATATTCATTTGTATATATAATACTTTAAAATACATAAAAAACATATATGTATATATACACATGGATAATTGCATACATTCATACATACATTCATACATACATACATAATACATACATGCATACATACATACATACATACATACATACATACATAAACTCTTTGAATTCATCTTAGTAACAAAGAGATAAAAGCTCTTAAATTGAAATTTATGTCCCTATAATCGTGAAAAGTTTCATACTGAATTTTATGAAAGTTTCTCATATTTTCATTGTTCAGCTTATAGTTTCTTTTTGGAGAATATATGTTTCATATTCTTATTTCTTTACGTGAAGACCTGAATTGCTGCGATTAGGGCTTAAATACCTAGTAACACAGAGTATGTCACTATTCAGAAATGCATTAATACACACACACACACACATACACACACACACACACACACAAACACACACACACACACACACACACATACACACAAACACACACACCCACACACACACACACACACACACACACACACACATCCCTTGTCAGAATATGAAAATGTCCTTCCTTGCAACTCTGAGGGTTCTAACTTCTATTTCTAGCAAAACGGATGCTACCCAGCACTCTCTCACACAGTTAATAACTATTGAATTTTTCCGCATTGGTTTTATATTGCATATAGCTGTCTTCGTTATTTATTGTGTAATGTATATACATACAGGGTCGATGGGAAAATTGTTGCCATTTTATAATTTTAATTTCGCGCATGCGCGTTCTTTGTCTTTTCATTTTGTCGACTACACAGTATAGTAGAGTCAGTTGGGCACGGTCTGTGAGAAAAAACAGCACCATGATGCAATTCACTCTGCCACAAATTTGGTAATGACATGTACTGTTTGGCATTCGCGCCGGAAGCTCCAATATGAAAATTTCAGAGTGTTTGGGTGTCAATGTGAGGACATGTACCGAGAGTGATAAAAATCAAACATCCAGTCAAAATCATAGTGTTTGGAGTGATGCCTCCATTCATCTTCTCACAGAGCCTCAAACTCAACACGGAGGCCGACATCAAGTGCCTGGAGGAGGTAGTGCTGTCCTGGGTAAAGAGGGTGACTGCTGGAAGACACCATGTCTGGCAACAGGATTCTGCACCATGCCACACAAGCAGGAGAACCCAGTCATGGCTGTCAGTCAATTTCTGCAACCATATCATCCCTAACATCTGGCCACCGAACTCCTCAGGCTTCAAATCCCTTGATTATCACGTGTGGGGTGCAGTTGAGACCAAAAGAACACTAATGACGACAGTTTTTCACCACACCCTATATATATATATATATATATATATATATATATATATATATAGTGAGAATTTACAAAAAACAAAACAAAAAACAAAAGACGAAGACGGGAGTGTAAACAGCAAACAGATGTATTAGTTTAACGCTTGGGAAGTGAGAAGGTCTTTTACGTTTCGATCCTGCGCTCTTCAAAAGAAAGGAACACAGAAATAAATAGAGAGAGAAAATAATAAAGTTTTAGTGGCTAGCGATGTTATCCTTTTCTACTATAGGAACAAGACCCGAAATTTGGGTGGTGAATAGTCGATCTCATCGACCCGAGTGCGTAACTGGTACTTATTTCATCGACCCCGAAAGGATGAAAGGCAAAGTTTATAAGCCATTATAAGCCATTTAAAAATACACAAAAACCGTTAGATTCACATCAACATATAAATTTAATTTGCCAAAACATTTTCGTAGCTTTTTCGTGCAGCACGGAATTTTGTCAGTGAACAGGTCGCGGTCTCAAAGCGACGAAAATGTTTTGACAAATTAAATTTAAATGTTGATGTGAATCTAACGGTTTTTGTGTGATTTTAAATGGCTTATATATATATATATTCTACGTTCGTACGTACGTACATACTCTGTTGATGTTGAAATTCTAATGTAGGAGCCTTCGATCTACGTTAGAAACCAGATCTTTCTCTATTGGTAAGAAATCTTGAAATAAATCTGAATAATGACATACATACATACATGCATACATACATAAATACATACATACATGCATACAAATATGTGGTTTTGTGTGAAGAAGTATGTGTGTGTAAAAACGCTGTTTTTGTATTAATTTTCGATGAAATGTTCATAACCGTTTGACAGCTGAGTTCAACAACAATGGACGGATTTTGTGGAGCCTGTTGGCGTTTGCATTTGCCGCATGGGAATATATCGCTCTCTGTCATTGCTTTGAAATGTGTGAATGTACTCAATATCAATAGTATTCTTAATATTTATTTCAGAACATTTGTTATTATTGTTGAAACGAATTCAGCTCTCATTTAGCAGACCTATTATCAGGGGCATTTGGTACACAATTATTTCGTCTCTTTGAGTATCCTCGACTAGTTTATTTAAATGTGTCTTCCTCTTTTTAAGACGGTACGGCATAAATTCATAGAGAAATGGTTGGCAATTTTGAAGGTTGACTGACTGCGTAAGAGGCCCCACGCTGGTTTCCATAGTAGTTTTCTTAAGTGTGGCA
>NC_142945.1:38153783-38168783 GCF_046866305.1 Octopus bimaculoides | reverse complement strand
ATCCCAGGGTCCCAATAATTACAGGTATAAACCTGAACTTGTAATCTGAATAGAGTAACTGCAGATTTCTCAATAGTTCAACATAGGTGTTCTCTTTTCACTGATCTTCAGCTCTATGTCAACATCCGCTGGGCAGCTAATTTCCACAACTGTGCACAGTTCCTCTTCTCTATCCCAAAACTTACATTTTATTGAGGTCTTCACTGGGACATTCCATCAGTATTCCTTTTTATTATGAGTGGTTATGCCTTCTACCATATTGTGGGTTTTTATTTCTTTGTCCTCTGGATTATCCTTCCGATGGATTGCATTATAGGGTGTCCTAGCTACAAGGTCATGTCTCTTCGGTAGATAATACCGTGATGACATTTTCAGACAACTGCTTATGATATGGGTGATATCTTCAGTGTGATCTCCACAAAATCTGCATCTGTTGTCACATGTTACGGCTTTTCCTGTATCTCTATCTCTTTTGTGGATCAGGTACTTGGTTGATATTTCCTGTTCCTAGATTGCAAACGCATACCCTTCAAAGTGGGTCCATGTTAGACTGCGTTGATGACTGATGTTACTATCATCACGGAGCTTTCTACTGACATATCCATACATATTCTTCCTCTCATAGATGCTCATCCTTTCATCTGATGATGTGTTGCGGTAGAGTCGTGCGACTTCTTTGGGCATATATTCTAGGTTATCAGACGAAGAGTGTTGCTCAAGGAGCTGCCTTCCAAGTCTTATGATGTTGTCGACCTCATATATGCAAACTTGGTCAAGGGATGCACTTCAACACTTGGTGGTTAAAAGACGTTGCCGAAGGGATATGATGCGACATTCAAAGGTATTTTGGATCGATGTTAAGCCTCTGCCGCTTTGTTAACATTTTAGGTAGAGGCAGTCTACATCACTGTTTATATGGAAATTATGTGTGCTTGTTAGTATTTTTTGGGTTTACACATCAATGGCTCGGATATCATCAAGCATTCACTGAACCACTGAAGCAGCCTAAATGTTGATATGAGTACTGGTACTGCAAACACATTGTGGGCCACTGTTTTACTGAATGCAGAGAGTTCTGGGGTTCAAATTTTCTTTATTCGGCTGTAATATTCGTTAGTGACACTTGTTTTGTTACAGGTGCTATTATATGATATATTTTCATCCACCCCTAAATACCTGTAACATTCCTCGTCAGACACAGGGGAAACAGTCAAATCATTGATGAAGATGTTACTAATCTGGTTTATAGTTTCCCCCTTTCCACAGCCATATAACAACATTTATCCTGACCAAACTCCCATCCTACATCCATTGAGAATATTGTAACTCGGTCAAGGCTCTTTTTCATCTCGTGCATATTCTTTGCATAAAGTTTTAAGTCATCCACAAAGAAACACTGTAACTTTGGTATTTCTGTTTCTTTGTGAACCAGTGTGATATTCTTCAGATTTCCTTATCATGAATGACAAAGGGTTTACAGAAAGTATAAGCAACACCACAGAGAGGCTGTCTCCTTGGAATATGCCTTTGCGATATTGTATACTATCAATGGTAATATAGTCACTCTTTGTGTTCAATTTCAAGATGGTGGCCCACGAGGATGTCAGGTCATCTATGGCTTTGACTATCCTCACTGGAACTTTAGCAAGTTAGAGGACTTCTAGTAGCCATAAGTGGGGAACAGAGATAAAGGCTTTCTTGTAGTCTAGCCACATTGAAACTAGGTTCCTCTCATGCTCTCGCACCTCTGACATCACAGTTTAGTACAGCTCCAGAAGACAGTGTTATTAGGGATTGCTAGGATACTTAGGAGGGCTCTTGGCGTCGAAGGTTGTTTGTTGTAATCCGATGTTAGGAACTTTTCTTTTCCAACAGTATAATCTATTGTGTATACTACTACTACTACTACTACTACTACTACTACTACTACTACTACTACTACTACTACTACTACTACTACTACTAATAATAATAATAATAATAATAATAATAATAATAATAATAATATATTTTAAAAAGAATTGACGTAACTCTTCACGAAGGTAAACAGTCAAGACGAAGAGCGCGATTCGATTGTAATAGATATTTTATTATTTTATTTTATTATTATATCTATACAAAATATCTGTACAATCGAATCGCACTCTTTGTCTTGGCTAATAATAATAGTAATGATAATAATAATAATAATAATAATAATAATAATAATAATAATAATAATAATAATAGGCACGCACTAGAAAAGATCACAGAAAATAAGCAATCAACCATACTCTGGGATATGCCAATACACACAGATAGATAAATTTGAGGCCAATAGGCCAGATATAGTTGTCAGAGATCCCCAAGAAAAACCATGCTTTCTAATCGATGTATCAATACCAACAGATAACTGTTTCTCTGGAAATCGAGTTAACTCGAATGTAGGGCATAAAAACAGAAACAATTCTCATCATAGTAGGTGCATTTGGTATGATAAAAAGGCATTCAGACAAACACATAACAGAAACACCAGGACTTACAGGTATATATAACATACAGAACATAGCACTACTGGGCACCGTGCACATCCTACGTAAAACACTTTCAATACAGTAAAAATAAGAGCATCACAACAAACCACAGCAAATACCCAAGGCACACAGAGCTGCGGTCGGTAGTGCAGCGAAAGCACGTGATAAAAATAAGATTACTGAATAATAATAATAATAATAATTCCAAAAATATTTTAATTTTTAATCGGTAAATAGTATCAAAATATTTTTAAATGTACCTAACAACAAATACCTTTTACTGTGATCATAACACCAGACTATCATTTTATAATTAAATTACTTTTAAAATCAGCTTCTAATTTACTTATGTTTTGACAGGCATTCTCTACAACAATACTCTGTGCAAAACCAAATATATGGTACCCTAGTCATAATACCAACTTGAACTTCTAACTTGTATCTTGAGGTCTGTGGGTGAGACTTGGAGTCAACTTGTACAAATACAAAGCAAAAGCAAAACATATAATAATAATAATAATAATAATAATAATAATAATAATAATAATAATAATAATAATAATAATAATAATCATAATAATGATAATAATAATCTTTTCTACTAAAGGCACAAGGTCTGAAATTTTGGGGAGCCAAAATTTTCTCTCAGTTCTCAGTTCAAATTACGCTGAGGTTCACTTTGCCCTTCATCCTGTCGGGTCGATAAACTAAGTACCAGTTAAACACTGGTGTCGATGTAATCGACTTATTCCCTCCCCGGAAATTGCTGGCTATCATCATCATCATAATCATCATCATCACCATCATCATCAACGTCGTCGTCGTCATCGTCGTCGTCGTCGTCGTTGTCGTCGTCATCATCATCATCATCATCATCATCATCATCATCATTATTATTATTATTATTATTATTATTATTATTATTATTATTATTATTATTATTATTATTATAATAAAGGCGGCGAGCTAGCACAATCGTTAACACGCCCAGTGAAAAGCTTAGCGGTATTTCGCACGTCGCTAAGTTCTGAGATCAAATTACGCCGAGGTCGACTTTGCTTTTCATCGTACCAGTGTCGATAAAATAAGTACCAGTTGAACACTGGGGTCGATGTAATTTACTGCTCCTCTCTCCTCAAATTGCTGCCCTTGTGGAAAAATTTGAAAACATTATTATTATTATTGAGTTCAAATGCTGTCTAGGACAACTTTGCGTTTATCCTTTTAGGGTCGATAAAATAAGTACCTATTCAATACTGTGGCCGATGTAATCGACTATCCTCCTCCCCCAAATTTCAGGCCTTGTGCTACAGTTGAAAGCCTTATCATTATCCTTATTTCAACTCAGGTTTTGTTGGAACTCCTGGAGTCTTGCATACGTAGCGGGCTTGCTACCTGCACTTACCGCACCATATTATCTGTTCTAAATATTCTGAAGTTCATCGTTTGTTTGTTCAAACAGAGAAAACTGTTGTGTTCTTACAATAAAAGGGTGTTATGTTTACATTTTCGAAAATTCAGGGAGAAAGAAAAGGAAAGAGAAGACGTGTAAAGTTTTCACAGAAAAGTGTAGAAAATTGTAGATTTTAAAATTTTAAAGTTTTCTAAAGATGATCGTCTGTATGTCCGGACAGAGAAAACTTTAGTGGTCTTACAATAAAAAAGTATGTTTAAATTTTCGAATATTCAAGGAGAAAGGAAAGGATAGGTATTTACAGAAGTTGTAAATATTAAAGTTTTTTTATAATTGTAATTATAATTTTTATAACTTTTTATAATTTATAATACTACTACTACTACTACTACTACTACTACTACTACTACTACTACTACTACTACTACTACTACTACTAATAATAATAATAATGATAATAATAATAATTATCATTATTATTATTATTATTATTATTATTTTATGTTTGACTTTTGCTTTGCATTTGTACAAATTGGATTCAAGTCTCACCCAAAGACCTCAAGAGAAAACAAGTTAGAAGTTCATGTAGGTGTTATGCCTAGGGTACCATATATTTGGATTTGTACATAGTGTTGTTCTAGAAAATGTTTAAGGAACCATAAGTAAATTATGTGTTTGTTTGAGTGAGAAAGTAGTGCATGCCGTCAAAGTGACACGAGTAAAATATACAAAGACCAGTATACCCATCATCATCATCATCATCATCATCATCATCATCTGGGAGGTTTGAGTGTCAGAAACAGTAGTATAGCAGACAGAATACTAAGTTACGTCCCATTACGTTGACAGCATTCTCACTCTCATTAGTGACGTAAATGGAGTTATATGGCACCAACATGGAAAAAAGAAGCATTTGGTAGACTTGACCGGCTAATGAGCATCTTCATGAAGGTGCTTAGTCACAATCATACATACCATGATGATGATGATGATGATGATGATGATCATCATCATCATCATCATCATCATCGTTGACGCCGTCATTTTTCTTCGTCGTCGTCGATTTGGTCGTCGTCATCGTCCTGCTCCTCATGGTGCACGATACGATGAAGATGCTGATGATGACAGTCCTGCTCATTACCATCAACAGCAGTAACAATGACAACAGCATACCACCTCTACCAGCAGCAGCAGTAGCAGCAGCAGTTACAACAGCAACAACAACAACGCAAAAGTATAGCATTGAGCCGTTCCATACTGTCGTTAAACAATTTGCCTCGATTGTAATTTGTTAACGAACAGTCGGAACAGCATTAGCAGCGACGACAACAACAGAAATAATAAGAATAAAAAGCGGCGGAAAATGTGCAGTTTCACACGACCGACAAAACTGCCAACAATCAAACCACTACGACCGCTTCCAATTCAACACCACCAACACAAACCACAACAGCTCCATCACCAATTACAACCTGCACCGTCCATATGAACCGCCGCCACACACCACAGCCACCTCCACTATCGTCACTGCTATCAATCTGAACACCACCACCACCACCAACACCACCACCACCACCACCAACACCACCACCACCACCAACACCACCACCACCACCAACAACAACAACAACAACTCAATCACCAACATCACAATAACCAACATCATCACTGCTGTCAGCCTCAGCACATCCACCACCACCGCCACCACCGCCACCACCACCATTACCATTACTATTATCAGCATCAACATCTCTATCACCACCGCCGCCGCCGTCGCCACCATCACCACCACCACCGCTACCACCACCGCCACCACCACCATTATCATTACTATTATCAGCATCAACATCTCTATCACCACCGCCGCCGCCGTCGCCACCATCACCACCACCACCGCTACCACCACCACCACCACCACCACCACCACTTCCATCATCATCATCATCATCATCAACAGCAGCAGCAGCAGCAGCAGCTACTGTATAAATTTGTTAAATTTGCATGTTGACCCTGTTCTTGTATTTAGACTTGTTTTATTATAGGTTATACAACTGCACACAGCAACCGAAATAAACTTGAACGAAATTCAATGCAAAAATAGAAACAAAATGAATCAAGCAACCAACCACCACCACCACCACCACAACAACAACAACAGACGGAGCAGCAACAGTAAACAAAGCTTAATCAAGGAAGGGCACACCTTAATAATACAAGTTGCAAAGGAAGAATTAAAGTGGAAGGAAGAGACAAGAAGCTATCGGAAGTATGGCAGAGTGTAATTATGATTATTATAGACAACAGGTTTAATTGTAATCATAGTAATTTATATGCATATTAATGTAATCATGCACTACCATGTCTGAACAAGTAAATATCTGTATGCTTGTATATATATATATATATATATATATATATATATATATATATATATATATATGACAAACTCTTCCGTCGATGATGACGTATGAGTATTCAACGAGAAGACAAAAACAAATCCAACCAAATAAACAATTAAAAGAACACTCACATTACTGTTACTACTATTAACCAATGTTTACAATTCATTCACTTCAGCTGGTGTCTTCGCATGTGAGAAGTCACTAGAAGCGTCTAAATCTTCACCCTATCACCTCACCCGGCTTTGCTTAAGATATCTCATTCCAAAGCTGTTTAACTAACTGATATGTTTTCTGTAAGGTGTCCAGGTCTTTACTGCATATAAATGAGTTCTAAGGACAACTGACTTATACACATCTATTTTCTTCCTTACTGAGACATCGTGGGCATTCCAAAGTCGATCATGAAGTTTCTCAAAAGCTGTACTGGCCTTTCAAATATGAGTCTGGACTTTCTTATCGAGTTTAGCATCGCTTGTTTCTGTAGAACCCAATTATGTGAAAGCATCAATAGTTTTCAGAGCTTTGCCTTCACCAAACACGCAGGGTAACATTTCTAGATTGTTACCAGGACGTGACTGACACAAAAGTTCAGTCTGTTTTTATGCTGTTAGTTAAGCCAAAAGATCTGGCTGCTGCTGTTAATCTAACAATGATGTGATGGATGTCCTCGAGTGTATGAGAAACTATAAGACTTACTGCAAACAGAAAGACTTATTGTCTGAGATGAAACTTTATTACTTGCTTTGAATCACTGTGGTCGAAGATGCCTCCTGTTGTCCCATATTCAAGAAACATACATACATCAGGAAAGATACAACCCAGCATTACTGCAAAAAATAGTGCAAATAATATTGGTGCCAAAATACAATATTGTTTTTCACCATTTTTAACATCAAAAGACTGACACTGACCGCCATTTGAGAGATCAGATGCCTGCATATCTTTATGTAGGGACACTGTGACATTTACCATTTGCTTGGGAATCCTGAGCTTTGTTAATACTTTCCATAAAGCCCGCCAGCATACAGAGGCAAAGGCTTTTGTAAGGTCAACAAATACCACATAGCGGTCTTTATTGTACTCCTAGGCCTTCCTTAAGTTGATTTCTATGTCTCCTTTCCATTCCATTTCTGCTTCTTACACCATACCTCATTCTTCCTATGTATGTTACAATTTATCCTTCTTCCTAGTAATGCTTGCCATTTTTGTACATTTTTACATATACCTTATCACCGATTCTAAAGAACTTGGGCCTGTCTTTACCAGCACGTATTTTTTCTTCACTGATAACAGTTAATTGAATACTGTTTTCACCTTTCTGGCAAACATTAATTCTGCTGGTCAACTTCCTTCTGGTGCATTTGGGGTCGGAGTTGCCCCTATATACCCTTAAGAATTGTTGGATCGCAACCTCATCCGTGTCTTTCTTACTAGCCTTCGTTAAAGCTCTCTTAAAAGTGTCCACGAATCGTTCGGCCCTTCCATTCGGTCTAGGGTGATACGGTGCTATAGTTTTATGTTCTAACGTGAACATCTCACAGAATCTTTTAAACTCACAGGATACAAATATGTTCCGTTATCAGAGACAATTATATCCGGTACACCAAATCTTGCGAACAGCTCGTGTAAGAAGTTTATTACTGTATATGAAGTTGGACCTTACATCCTGGCATTCTTTTTCAAAAATTTGTTGAAATCTTCGAAAGTAAGCCTCGAAGTTTACTTCTTCGGGGTCATATTTGAATTAGCGTATGGAATTTGCTACATGGTCAGGTGAAAATGTATTCTCCAGATTGGTTATCAACTTCATTAAGTGTAACATTTGTTGCTACAATTCTTTTTCTTCTCGTTGTCCCTTCAGTTGTTGTTGTTGCTGTTGGTTTTTGCAACTCAGCTATCTCAGCTAACAAGTTTTCTATATTTTACGATTTTCGTAAGTTTGCACAAGAATTTTGTTTCTTTTTTGTTGAGGTATTTAATTTTCAACGTGAATTAGTTTCAACTCTCCGTGTGAATGTTTTTCTTCTTCTCTACGTAAATTTTTGTTTCTTCGTCGCCGCTGCTGTAAAGCGGTCTTTTGCCACTGTTGTATCTGTATTTTGACGATGATTGTCGCTCTGACAGATCTTGTTATATTTATACGTCGTCGATAGAATGCTTCTATCTGGCACTGTACGACCCTCAGTCGTACAGTGTTATTATCCTCAAAAGGTTGGATCGTCCACTCAGTATCACAATATAATTACTATATCAGAACAGACACGACTCTCAACACAGTCTACACGTACTCTCAACCTTCTGACTTTCTTTACCTTCTCCTGTCGAACGGCTACTGGTCTCTCTCTTACTCTTTTACTTGTTTCAGTCATTTGACTGCGGCCATGCTGGAGCACCGCCTTTAGTCGAAAAAATCGATCCCAGGATTTATTCTTTGTAAGCCTAGTACTTATTCTATCGAGGTCTTTTGCCGAACCGCTAAGTTACGGGAACGTAAACACACCAGCATCAGTTGCCAAGCGATGGTGGGGAAACAAACACAGACACACAAATACATACTTACATATATATGACGGGCTTCTTTCGGTTTCCGTCTACCAAATCCACTCACAAGGCGTTGCTCGGCCCGAGGCTATAGTAGAAGGCACTTGCCCAAGATGCCACACAGTGAACCCGGAATGATGTGGTTGGTAAGCAAGCTTCTTATCACACAGTCACTCCACTCCTATATATATGTATATATATATATATATATATATATATATATATATATATGATCTATCTCTCACTATATGTGTACGTCTGTGTGTTAATATAATAAGAACATTTGAAACTCGTGAATAGATTTAGTACACAGAAACTGAAAGAAGCGTGTTGTATATATATATATATACATATATATATATATATATACACACACACACACATATATATATATATATATATATATATATATATATATATACACACACACACACCCACATATATATATATATATACATATCACCGTTAGACAACCGGTGTTGGAGTGTCTACGTCCCTGTAAATTAGCGGTTCGGTATAAGAGACCGATAGAATTAGTACCAGGCTTATAAAAATAAGTTCTGGGGTCGATTTCTTCGACTAAAAAACCCTTCAAGGCGGTGCTCCAAAATGGCCGCATTCAAACGACAAACAAATAAAAGAATAAAAGAATATGTGCGTGCGTGCGTATGTGTGTGTGTGTGTATGACATCAAGCCATACGTCAGTAATAAAAATGGAAGATTCCATCTATGGAACGTTGTATTGTTGAAGGAAGACTTAATCAATAATAGTAGGATAAGAATATGTGATAACAACAATTAGGAAATTTACGTAATGATGTAATATGCAAATATCGCTTTCACGTGTCATTGCCCCGAATGCATGGTACATAACATTAGTTTGCCGGTATTTCAATAAATTATGTATTTGATTGGTTAGTCACGATGACTGGGAGGCCTTTCACCATCCTATCTGCGATCCACCTAAACAACTACGTGAATATCAAACTGGAAAATCAAAAGCTTCACCATTACCAGCGAGGATTGCGCGGGACAAAATATAGGAGCCGCCATCTTTCTCCATGATTCCTTTGCAATGAGTACACAGGATAAATTTTCCAACAGTTACTGTAAATCGGTATGTTTACTAACAAAAGTAACGACGTGAACATATTTGGTCATTATACAGTGTTTCCGAGAGTGACTCAACCAATTTATGGTCTTTATTAATAAAAACAAATCTGGAAAGATATTAACGAGGGATGAGTTCAAGCTTTTGCAAGCAGACTCTCCTACAATTACTTTAAAACAAAAAGAAAGACACCTCATTCCCAAACAAAGCATCAGTAGAGTTGCTGTTTGACATAATGCATACATTTTCCTTGTCTTAACTCGTGAGTGAGCCAAGAGGACATAAAAACGTATTGGATAAAGAAGTGACCAGCCAATATATCACCAGTCAATGCATCTCGGTTGAGAAAACCCATTTCTCTGATCACGATATAGTACTTAACAATCAGTTTCCATCATACCAACACGAAACCAACCACACTCACACCAGTACATCCATCTAACGACATGAATTTGAACAAAGCTGACTGGGATGTCAGCATCCTCAACTTACGCTTTGCCACATAACTTTCGACATTGCAGTCATCATCGAAGTTTCAAATGAAATTAAACGTTACTGTACAATAGATCTCGATACATTCCTTTGCGAATGTCCTGAAGGGATACTCTCACCAAATTGCAGCTTTTCTGGCCAATTTCTAGACACAAGTTATATGCCCAAGCACTTCAGATCCTAATCTGTCACCAGTCTTCAAACAGGAAAATAAGCAAATTGTAATTGAGTATCATTCGTACTCAATGACTTCTCATATCATCAAAGTATTCGAAAGGGATCTGTGGTCAAAAATAATCAACTTCCTGGGGAGCAACAATCGATTAAAACCAATATTACCTTTTCTTTGAGGCAGACACTGCTTTACACGACTTCTGCATCATTCTAAAGGTTTTGGAGAAGGCTAAAACATAGACGCATGTCTTAACTTTAGCAAATCCTTTGACAAAGTCGGCCATAATATTTAGCCGTTAAAACTGTCCAAAACTGGAGTCCGTGGTAGGCTACTGCACGGGATTAAGTATTTCCTGGTAACCAGAATCCAACATGTGATCGATCAACGCCAGTATGTATATTTAAGCCGTGTACTTATTGTATCGGTTTCTTTTGCCGAACCGTTAAATTAGAGGGACGTAAAACACACACACAGGCACACGTACAGGCACACACACACACACACACACACACACACACACACACACACACACACACACGCGATGTGCTTCTTTCCGTTTCACTCTACCAAATCCACTTACAAGTAATAATGGTCAACACTGACGCACTTGTACAAGGTGCCACGCAGCACTAACCTGTGGCTGGGAAGCAAACTTATTACCAGTGTCACGCCTGCTGATGCGCGTGTGTGTTGGTGTATATATATATATATATATATATATATATATATATATATATATAGGTTCAAAAAAACACAAAAACAATAACAAAAAAACAACAAAGTGAGGACGTGATACGGATAGTGTTATTAGGCGCTCGGGAAAGGAAAGAGAGAGAGCACGACGTTTCGGGCGGAGCCCTTCGTCGGAAAGACGGAAAGTTCAAAGAATGGAAAAACGGAGGAAGAAAAAATCGGCACCGATGCCCACGAGGTTACATTGTGGAAGGACCGAAAGAGGAGGTGGTGGAGGAAAAGTTCTTTCTAAGACAGGAGAGTGAAAAAGGGAGGTGAATATGTGTGCGTGCGCGAGCGTCTGCAAGTGTGTGTGTAATAACAGAACGTGTGTGTGCGTATGTATGTGTGTGTGTGTGTGTGTGTGTGTGACGTAGTGGAAGGAATTAGTAGCAAGAATAGTTAGCGGGTGCTTATGGACAATGGTCAGTGGAAGGTCAGCAGGCAGTTTTTGAGTATGTGTGTGCGTGTGTGTGTTTGTGTGGGGTTGTAAGGGGTTGGGTACGTGTGCGCGTGTGTCTGTATTTTGTACGTGCGCGTGTATGTATGTGTATGTTTTTGTGCTTGCGTGTGTGCTTGTGTGTATGTGTATGTTGTGTATCTGTGCGTTGCTGTGTACGTGTGTGTGCGTGCGTTTGCTTCTGTGTGTGCGTGTGTTGTTTATGCCCATGTGTGTGTGATTGTATGCGTGTATGTGTGTGTGTGTATGTTGTTTATATGTGCGTTCCTGTGTGTGTGTGTGTGCATGTGTTTGCTTACGTACGTGCGTGTGTCATTTATGCCCCTTGTGTGTGTAGTTGTATGCGTGTATGTGAGAGGTGTGTGTGCATGTGTGTATATGTGTATGTGTGTACGTGTATGTATGTGTATGTGTGTGTTTGTGTATGTGAGAGGCGTTTGTGCGTGTGTGTATGTGTATATAAAATGGGTAAAGCGCGTGGTTTAGTGGTTAGGGTATTCAGCTCACGATCGTAATTCCCGACGACGCGTAGTGTCCTTAAATAAGATACTTTGTTTCTTGCTGCTCCTGTCCATACAACCGGTAAAAGTGAGTAGTATCTGTATTTCAAAGGACCAGCCTCGTCATATTCTGTGTCACTCTCAACGTCCTTGAGAACGACGTTAAGGGTACGATTGTCTGTGAAGTGCTTAGCCCCATGCATGTTAATTTCAAGAGCAGGCTGTTCCTAGATGGGACCAACTGAAACCTTCGTCGTCGTAACCGACGGAATGCCATATATATATATATATATATATATATATATATGTATTTATGTATGTACTTGTACGTCTGTGTTTGTCCCCCGACCATCGTTTGACATCCGGTGTTGGTATGTTTACGTCCCAGTAACATAGCAGTTCGGCAAAAGAACCGATAGAATAAGTTAAGTACTAGGCTTACAAAGAATAAGTCCTGAGATCGATTTGCTCGACTAAAGGCGGTGCTCCAGCATGGCCGCAGTCAAATGGCTGAAACAAGTAAAAAGAAAGAATGTATGTGTGTGTGTGTATGTGTATATATATATATATATGTATATATATACATATGTATATATATATATATATATATATATATATATATATATATATATATATATATACATGGAGCATTGGCGCAAAGCAGTGTTTAGATATAAGCAGAATTTCAGCTAACCTAAATTCTGCTCATACTTAAACACTGCTTTGCGCCAATGTCCCGTTAGTTACCTCGATCGGGCGATCTACTAGCGCAAATCAGTCAAGGTATTGACTGAATTATATATACAGCTACAGCTTTATTAAATTCGTTTAGAGTTATTAAGTTCGTTTAGAGGGCGACACTGAAAGAACTGGGTGTTTTCACACCTTTTACCATAAGAGAGATTTTTTTTTCTCTACGGTAACTGCATTGTATTTGCCTTTTAGCAGTTGGAATATGTGACAAACATATTTCGACTAACCTAAATTCTGCTGACACACACACATACACATATACACACACATACTCACACACACACACACACACACACACACTCACACACACACACACACACACACACACACACACACACATACATACATACACACACACACACACACACACACGCACACACATGTATGTGCGTCTGTGTGCATATATATATGTATACACACACATACATACATACACATAATTGTTTTGCGTTGCTTCATAGAAGTTTCTTGATTGTTACGTTTCATTTGGGAGACAAATTAAAAGCTAACGAACTAATTAGGATATTGTAGCTATTTGTGATGTTTTTGTTTGTGTAAGAGAGTGCAGTATACTTTGAAAGATGGCGTGCTTTACGCGATAGTAAGGTGGCGGTTTGTTAGAGTCGTCGTAATTGCATCGAAGTGTTTTGTTATTATAGAGTGCAATTCTTCCAGGCTGTACCCTAACATGACCGCAGTCTAATGACTGAAACTATAGCCTCAGAACGGTAAAAGCCTTGTGAGTGGATTTGGTGGATGGAAACTGAAAGAAGCCCGTCGTGTATATATATGTATATATATATATATATATATATATATATATATATATATATATAGGGAGAATTCACGAAAAAAACAACAGACGAAGACAGGTGGTGTAAACAACAAATGGATGTATTAGTATAACGCTCGGGAAGAGAGAAAGTCTTTAACGTTTCGAGCCTACGCTCTTCAACAGAAAGGAACACAGAAAGAAACAAGGAGAGAAACAAGGAGAGAAAAAAAGGAGAGAGAAAATATGTGTAGTGGTCAGCGATCTATCATGGCGAATGATATATATATGAAAGTTCAGTGCTCAAGTGAATCAGGTCCTTAAATAGTAAATCGCCAAGGTCGCGTACGAAGCCAAATTAGAACAACAAATACGTACTTACTGAAGTAGACACGGGTTTATAATCTAGTTGCATGAGCATTCACAAACGGCCGACTAAATATACAAGTCTCAAGGCTGCACTTGGATACAAACACTGCACCAGTTGTACAGCACTCACTAGGCTCTTGACCCACGCAAATTGCAGGTTCCGAGTAAGGTGTATGATAAACAAATAGCAACAGATTCATTGTGGTTCACTCATTACAGATGTTTCAGATGTGTCTTTTTATTCTATTCATCAGTAAAAAATAAAACGCGTCTTAAACAGCTGAATCACAATCTATCTGCTGTTGTCATTTATTTATATGTATATGTATAAGGTAAGCAGAGTTAGCGGCTGGAATAACCATCTAAGGGATAAGAATATCCGTTCTTACTACCGGTATCATTTACTTGTACTATCCCTGGTCATGGGTACGCAAACACACTATGCTAATAGGATACAGGTAATAACTAAATAAAAAAAAGTTTATCAGGAATCAAATTTAAATAAGCAGAAAATGGAGAAAACTTTAGATCAACAAACAAATTGAACAACATCGGTTAATTATTTTTCAAATACGAAACAACATTACATTTCTTATGGCCGTTTTATTTTATTTTATTTATTTTTGTATTTGTATTCACTCTGATGAAGCTCCATGTACTAGATCGAATGTGCTATAAAGATGGCGAATATTAGTTTCGGAATTTTCTTTGCAAGCACTGATTGACGTCGGCAGCCGACGGAAATGTTATGTTACGATTTGTATT
>NC_142945.1:38123783-38148783 GCF_046866305.1 Octopus bimaculoides | reverse complement strand
TATCTTTCATCCTCTTTCTACATACAACCAGCAGGTCTGACTTGGCGCTAAATATCAACAACAACAAAACAAATTTCTTGATCTAACTGTTTCAAAATGACATAACGCACAAAAGAGACAGATTCAAGTTGTACTCTCTATAATTGATACACGATCACACCCTAAGCATAATAGATCATGGCTTAGGATTAACGGAGGGTTAACTTTTATAATTAAAAGAGAGTCTCACTATTGAACTGATCCAGGATCACGCCATAGAAGTAATACAGAATATATGAAAACAAGATTTTTATATTGGTTTCAAATTTTGGCAGAAAGCCAGCAGTTTCGGGAGAGGAGGTAAGTCGATTACAATCACCTGGTACTTATTTTATCGACCGCAAACAGATGAAAGGCAAAGTGAACCTTGGTGGTATTTGAACTCAGAATGTAAAGATAGACGAAATGCGGATAAGCATTTTGTCCGCCATGTTAAAAATTCTGCCAGCTCGCTGTCATAAAGAACGGAATCTAGAGGAGTGAGTGCATTCGATTAACTAGATCAGACATGGACAATCGTTTTCGAAAAGAAAGCCACATGAGACCTGCCTATTCATCAGGCAGGTCGCATTTCTAAAAAAAATTCAAGGTAATTTTTAGTTAGGTGTGATATCTAGAAAGTCCCGTCGGCCGCAATTTGCTCATGACTGAACTAGACACTGTAATAATTGACTGATATTATCATTATTGTTGCTTTGCTCCGGCCAAGGTCAACCCTGATTAATTGGACAAGGAATTAATCGCTTATAGTCATTTCCATCTCAGCTTTCATGATTAATTAGTGAGTATTATCAGGTGAGTCATTTCCTTAATGAAGGAATGAGTGGTAATGTCCACGAGGTTCTTCATTTCATATACTATTGGCCGTTCTGGTGAATTCTTTTCTTCTTCAATGTCTTCCTTGCAAAACCAAAACCTTCAGCAATGAGGAATTGATTATCAACATCACCTTCACCAATTCGAAGCCATTCTTTAATATCATCTTCAGTTGTTTCCTTGTTATCAGTATTTACAAAGGTAAGCTGAAAGCCATTTGCCACAAATTCTTGAAAATTTAAATAAGTCTTCTTCTTCTTCTTCTTCTTCTTCTTCTTCTTCTTCTTCTTCTTCTTCTTCTTCTTCTTCTTCTTCTTCTTCTTCTTCTTCTTCTTCTTCTTCTTCTTCTTCTTCTTCTTCTTCTTCTTCTTCTTCTTCTTCTTCTTCTTCTTATTGAGAGAGAGAGAGAAGCACATGACATCAAAGTGACACTGAGGCACAAATATATGAGACCCAATATACCCATGATGACTACACGTCTGATGAGGGTACACCAGGCACATGCATCACAACCATATGTGCGCGAAATAGTGATCTTATATCTAGATAAACAGCGCATGACTTTGCAGGTGGGGACCAGTTAGAATCTTCTTCAAGTCGAGTAGCCTATCTCGCTCAAAAGGTCCCTGAATAAACTTTAAGTATGATGATCAAACACCCATGTTTCCACAGGTGAATTATTCAAACCCCAGTGACAAGGAATGAAGACACTGGAAAGGACGTGCATGCCATCCTAGTGAAATTTGACAGTGAACGCGTTGGCAAAGAGGCCTCTGCTTGCAGTCAGTATAAGCACTCATACCCTTGAGCAGTCTTCACTGGAAGGAGCAGACAATCAGCTGAAGCAAAACGAATTCAATTCTCACTTTCACTGGCTTGGGGCTGCACAATTTCCAAAGGAAAACTCTGGATAAGATTGCAGTCTCCATGGAAGGAAAGGGAACATTCATGCCGAGTCAGGCATATGTTGCTCTCAGCAGGGTCAATCTCTGAATGGTCTATTTCTCCTAGGATTTGATGCAAGCAACATCTGTGTTAACCGATCTGTAGTTAGAGAAATGAAGCGCCTCCGTCAAGAATCTGAATCAAACACCAGACTAATGCTGTACCAACTACTACTGATGCTTCCTTGAAGATTCACTTTCTCAACATTCGATCTTATTTGGAACACCAGGACGACCTAAAAACAGATGAAAGATTCCTTCATGTAGATGTCTTCTGTTTTGTGGAGACATTCTTGAAGCAACAGCAACAGATTGAGTTCATCCTGCCTCTGTCTAACACCTTCAGAGCAGACAGGCCTGTCACAGCAGGGCAAGGAGGTAGTGTCGTGGCGATTGCAATAAAAGATATCTCACCGGAGCAGCTGAACCTTGGAGCCAATCAACTGGAATACATAACTGTCGCAGTAACGGAATTTGCAAAAAAAATTTGCAAAAGAAAAAAAAAAATCATTATTACTCACTACAGTCCGCTATCTTTGATTCAATATTCATTTCCAGGCTACAAACCCTCATGCAATCCGTACCCAAAGATGTCATAACTATTATTGTCATTGGGAATTTTATCATTGGTCTCATTAACTTCCCTCATCACGAAGTCTTGACCTTAATGGAGGATTTGGACTTGAATCAGCAAGTGCGCGTATCCACCACAGACTATGCTACTTTGTTAGACCACGTGTATGTCAACAGAACGGAATGTGTATAAGCGGATATTATAGATAAATATTTTTCCGTCCACTATACAGTATGCATTTCATTACAATTATAATTCTTATGTTCAATTACGTTTCTCTGCCAAAGTTCCTGTTGCATTTCAACGAGTGTTTCCTAAACTTTTACGTAATGACTCCCAAAGACTTATCGACATGTGTGCGCTCAAGTCATGCAAATATTTTCATTACCCAGTCGACACACACACACAGCATTACAAACACGGCATGCACACCCACTTTCGCATTCCATGACTCCCATTGGGATCGATCAGGTAGCGGACAAGGTATATGGATTATTTTTCCGTTTGAGAGCGATTGGGTTCATTTTTAGTATTCTCATTTGTGAGAGGAGTCGATTTTATTTCAGATATTCTCATTTTAAAAATCATCTTCGGTTAATCGTTGAGAAGATGTTGGTGTTGCATTGGTGGAGGTTTGCACTCTCTGCGTGCTCTTGTTGTTATTATTATTATTATTATATGAAAACTGACAGCTCATTTTGCTGCGTATGATGGAAAGTATAAGCTGTCCACAGCCAGCAGACTACGGTGACACTTGTTTACTGATCGTGCTTCAAGAACCCTATGAAGAATTCTTGCAGTTCCAAGCAATGCTGATTTTTGTAGGGGTTCTACCTTCACTCTTGCACCAATCTTTTTCAGCCATGTTGGTAGCTGAGTGCTGATACTTCCAAGTGCACCAATTACTATTGGTATCACGTCTACTCTCCTCATTGACCACAACCTTCATATTTCCCACTTCAAATCGTCATAGTTGTTTACTTTTTCTTTCACATTGATCCTGTTGTCACTAGGGCACGCTTTGTCGATTATCATACATGTTCCTTCTTTTTTATTCACCGATTATTATTATTATTATTATTATTATTATTATTATTATTATTATTATTATTATTATTATTACTCCAAACATCCTTCTAACCATTTGCCAAAATCGTAGTCTTCAACTTCTTCCATGCGTCTGTAAAGTGAAATAGTGCACACATAATGTAATAGAATCTGAAGTGTACAGCCCACTTCATCGAGTACCTTTTTCTGCAGCATTTTCATCCTCTAAGCCATAAACACTATGAATGTTAATTTTAATTTTAATTTAAGCTTAGTTTTTTTTAATAGTTGTTTTCTCTTTTCTCTTTTCTCTTTACATATTGCATTTTAGTACATATTTTTGATACGGTTTTTCAAAAACCGAAACATGTAAAAGGAAAATGAAAATGTACCCAATTTTAAGAAAGTAGCATTTTCGTCCTTGTTCTTCATAAATATCTACTTACTTGTGTGTTACCTCTAGAAATCTTTTCATATATATATATATAAATATATATATATATATATATATATATATATATATATATATATATATATATATATATATATATATATATATATATATTTTTTTTTTTATTTATTTATAGAGATGAGTATCACGTTATTAGCATTGTATCCATATTCAGAAACAACAGTAATAGTGTAATATAAATGTTTTCTCTTCATTCATATTTCAAAAAATAAATAATAAAATGTAGTTCCTCTGCTTCTCTTTCACACATTTAATTTTAAAGAGAATACTTTGATGAAGTATAGCTCCTTTGCTTCTCGGAATTTTGGTCGTTTCTTGAACATTTGTAAAAGGGAAAGATTTTGAAGTTGCCTTCACCGCATATTTCTAGATGCTTGGTCAGTAGAATCTTGTGCAATTCCCATTGTCGGATCTGTTGTCTGTGGATTCTTGCACGTTGGCAGAGGGAAATATTTGTTTTGCCAATGTAATTTTCCTTGCAGTTGGGGCAAGTAATACTGTATATGAGATTCTGATTCTTGCAGTTCCTATTTGCCTTTACTTTGAACGAGAATACGCTCTTGAATTTTATATGGGAACCACTTTCTAAGTATTTAAAGTTGTTGATGCATGTTCAACATCTGTCTCCACGTTCTTCTACGGAGAATTCTGATTCATTTTCTGATGTGAATTTTTCTCTTATGGGGTATTTTTTGAGATGTTTTGATTGGCGTCTACTGTTTCGTTAAGGGTTTTTATCAATCAGCTCTTTCTTTGGGGGGTTTGTAGAGGTATAGGCAGATTTTATTTTATGGTGTGAAAGATGCTGGCTACCCCAGGATTGAGCGTATTAATAAATGAAATCGTGTGTTCATTAATTTTTTTCTTTGGTGTCCTTAGTTATACGATGCTCAGCTTCATTGTCTTTTTAATTATCTTGTTTATTTATCCTAAGGGTATTTCTGCTTTTTTAGGAAGTCTTTGAGTCGTTGAGTCGGATTTTACATATATTGGGGTCAATCACTATACTGCAGATACGTCTTGCCATGCTGTGTGGGATGTTCGTTCCATTTGATGTGTGAGGGATGGCAAGAGTAGAAATTTAAATATTGGTACGTACCTGTTTTTTCGCAAAATATGTGTCGTGACTGTGGAGTTGCGTATATTTATGTGAATATCCAGGGATGTTAATTCATTGCAACTGGATTCTGTCGTGAATCTGATGGTTGGGTGAAGTGTGTTGAGTATATTATTAAATATTTGTAGGTCCTCATTTGATTTGTCCCAAAAGATGAAGGTATCATTGAGGGAGTGTTTCCACTTTTTGATGATGTATTTCTTGTAATCCTGGTTAAAATCTCTCCCTACTTCCACATAAAGTATTTCTTCCAAGTAACCCACGACTAGGTTAGCACATGAGGGTATAAACTGCGTCTCCATCTGTCGATATGTGTTATTATCGAATCTAAAGATGTCTTATTCGCAATTTACAACCGAAAGGCAGAACTAAAGACGTCATTAAAGTGACTAAAGGTACTAGTTAGCACCAGCATTGCTAGAAATAAGAATCAAAACAACACCTAGCCACGAGAATGCACTTATCAGCGTACAATTTCTACAATAACTCTTATAAACTGACAAGGTGAGATAGTTTAACCCTAGGCAGCTGGGACAGAGCCACTGATGAGCATTAATCAAATGCGAAATCACTGGTGATCTGGCTATGTCCTGGATGCTGTAGGGAGCTTGCCTCTCTTGTCAGTCAAAAGATAAATGCTTTCTAGTGGCTTAAGAGTTGTTTCACTTTTATTTCTAGCAATGCTGGTGCTAACTAGTACCCTTACTCACTTAAGTGACGTCTCCCCCCCTCTATATATATATATATATATATGAGTATGTATATGCATGTGTGTGTGCATCGTGTGCTCACGCAACAGACGGGAGCATATAAAATAGCCTTGAAATAATACACTAAAACCATATTACGCGTGTGCTAACCTGAGTGAAAATGTATCCTTGTTTTAAAGCCTTTTGTGCATTTATATCATGTACAGTATATCTCAGAGACAACAGTCTACATCAAACATGTTTAAAAAACATATATTTCTTGGTAGTCCGATTCAGTTTGTTGATTTTGTGCATACAAAAGATCACTTGTAAATGTTCTTTTATTATTCAATTCAAATTCAAATTTGAAACGATGGAAATCAAAATTAATACAATTTATGGGCATAATACACTTTAGAATAATTAAGAATTACCGTCGATACTTTTTCCACTACTGTGGATAAGAACGGAGAAATGTTTGGAAAAGTTTGTTTTTGTTCAATTCAAATTCAAATTTTAGCACTACTGTACAACATAGATCCAATCGATTCAGAGTTAGTATCGAATACTTTCGTTCGGTAAATATACTACAGTATGGAAACAATCGTCTGATTGTGTAGTTTTTAGCAGACGACACAGTGACTGCATTAACAAAAGAAGTCTTGAATAAAAATGAAATCCATTGTATTGATTGCTTCAACAGTAGCATCAGCACACACGCGCTCAATTACTCACACACGCACTCAATTACTCACATACGCACTCAAACATACACACTCAAAAACTCACACACATATTCAGAAACGCACACACACACGTGCACTCTTAAACACACACATATACACACTCATATGTGCGTTCTTAGATGGATGTCACCTAACCCCGTTCTCTCACACACTATCTCACTCTCTCTTTCTCTCTCTATCTCTCTTCACATGCCAACATACGGCGATTTTCTCAATTATTTTAATAGTATATATAATTGGCAAGCACTCTTGCTATGCTGCGTTGGGGGAACATTTAGAGAATTGATTTGCTCCTTGCCAGATGTTTCATGAACACGATTAATCAACGAACGTTACCAATCCTCTCAAATATATGACGTAAAACATCGCTTAACTTCAACGTTTAGTTATTTTAAAAACATACAAATTTAAGTTATACAATATCTAATCATGCAACTAACCTCCATTCCCTAAAATTACTTGCTTTGTGCCAAAATTTGAAGCTATTATTATTACTTTTATCTGAGCACCAGTTAAAGGGGTGAGCTGGCAGAATCGTTGGCACGCCAGTCAGAATGCTTCCTGGTATTTCGTCGAGTTCAAATTTCACCGAGGTTGACTTCGCTTTCATCCTTTCAGGATCGATGAAATAAGCACCAGTTGAGAAGTGGGTTCGATGTAATCGACTAACCCATTTCTCCCAAATTTCAGGCATTTTGCCTATAATAGAATGAATTGTCTTAATACGATTTAAAGCGGCGAGCTGACAGAATGGTCAGTACGACGGAAAAAATGCTGTCCGTTTTTACTTTCTGGGTTCAAAATCCCGCTGAGGTCGACTTTGTCTTTCATTCTTTCGGGGCCGATGAAATAAGTACCTGATGAGCATTGGGGGGGGGGGGGTCAACTGATTGGGTTCAGTAAACTGCAGCTCCTCCAACATCTCATCTGTGTGTGCAGATACAAATTATGTAAAAGCAATTTATACAGGGACAAGTTGTTAACAACTGATCGGAGTATATCAAAAGGCAAATAGCATAGTGACCAGACACAGCAATAACAAAGCGTTTCGTTTCGGGCGTGCTCAAATGTTACCGTAAATAATTTATTTCTAAATTTAGCACAAAGCCAGCAATTTTGAGAGGAAGTCGATTATATCAACCCCAGTGTTTAACTGACACCTATTTTATCAATTACGAAAGGATGAAAGGCAACGTGGGTCTCGGCAGAATTTGAATTCAGAGTGTAAAGAGCCGGAAGAAATGCCGCTAAGCATTTTATCCGGCGCGGTAATGATTTTAGCAGCTCACCGCCTTAATGTCGCAGTGAATAATCCTTTATACTATTGACACAATACCTTAAATTTTCAAGGAGGAAGCTAGTCGATCATATTGACCCCAGTACTCAGCTGGTACTCATTTCCTTGTCACGGAAAAGATAAAAGGTAAAGTCGACCTCGTCGGAATTTGAACTGAGGGCCGGACGAAATGCCGTTAAGGATTTAGTATGGCGTGCTAGTAATTTTATCAGTTGGCCACCTTAATGTCGCAGTAAATTATACAATGTTCTTCTACGAACACCAATGCAAATTATTATTTTCAGAATGATGGCGAGCTTCGACATTAAGCATCTCCGAGAATGAACGAACAGACGACACATTTTCATACATTTCTGCTCACATTAAATTTTCTTCCTCCTGAAAAATTTGCATGATTTCATTGTTCGGCATTTCTCTCGAGTGTGTGATTTTATGGAAGAGTTAAGATCATTTTTATGGTTTTCTCAATTGTTATTTTGTCTCTTCAGTTCAAATTACAAAGCTATAGATAATAGTATGTATATACTGGGTTGAAAAATCCTTTTAGATGGAGAAAATAGAAGGCAGCCCGTGGAGCACGAACCCGCATCTCTTGAAGAAACTAAAAGCATTCTACTGTGGGCAGCCTTCGACTTTTTCAATTTGAAAGGGGTTTTCAATCCAAAATCTACATATTATTATTCATAGCTTTAAGGCGGCGATCTGGCAGAATCTTTAGCACGCCGGGGAAAATGCTTAGTAGCATTTCGTCCGTCTTTACGTTCTGAGTTCAAATTCTGCCGAAGTGAACTTTGCCTTTCATCCTTTCGGGGTCAATAAAATGAGTACCAGTGAGACCCTGGGATGGAGGTAATCGACTAAGTCCCTCCCCACAAATTTCAGGCCTTGTGCCTTCATTAGAAAGGATTATTCATAGCTTTAAGGCGGCGATATGGCAGAATCATTTACACGCCTGGAAAAATATTTTGCAGCATTTCGTCCGTCTTTATGTTCTGAGTTCAAATTCTGCCGGGGTCTACTTTGCCTTTCACCCTTTCAGGGTCGATAAAATAAGTATCTGTAGAGTACTGGGGTTGATTTAATCGTCTTACCCACTACCTCGAGCTTGCTGGCCTTGTGCCAAGTCTGGAAATGATTATTAATCATGGCTTTATGCGAACTTCGAAACCTAAATTTCGAAAAAGAATTACTTCACGTTCACTCGAGAATTTACAAATTCTTATGACGTCATCAAATTATAAAAGTGGCTTTTCGGACAAATCCTTCTTGAAACAGACAATACTTATAGAATTAAAATGAATTTTCCGATAAGATCAAGTCTACTAGAGAATTTATTGCATAATCTATTTTAAAAAATAACTAATAACAACTAATATTTTAGTTTTCTTTACGTAATGTTTTCTTTTATTTTCTTTAAGTATTGTATCTAACTAGAATTAAAATATTTTCTACGATGTTTGCATTTAAATGTCTCTATACTCCATTATAATGTTTTCTAATTGTTAATTATTCAAAAATATTCTAATTTACTGATATCACTTCTTATACTTTCTTCCCACTTCTGCTTTCAAGATAAAAGATGGATTTTCAAATTATTGTACCAGTGAAATCAGTAACTTAAAAATACACATAAATTTATTTTCATATCTTCCTTTCATTCTCAGTCTCTTTATTCTCTCATTTTTCTTTCTTTCTTTCTTTCTTTCTTTCTTTCTTTCTTTCTTTCTTTCTTTCTTTCTTTCTTTCTTTCTTTCCCATTACCTGTTTGCCTGTCTGAGTCTGTCTCTCTCCACTTCTCTTTCTTGATATATGTATGTGAATAAGCAACGCACAAAAATCCTTGTGTATTTATATACATCTGTGGTTATGAATGTGCGTTCACGTGCTCGCGTGTGTGTGCGTGAGTATGTTTCTTACTTTAGAATATTTGACCACCTTGTGGCAAACATTATGGATATCGAAGATGAAGGTGAGTAGGGCAGAAAGCGGGATGAAACGAAAATGCAAAACAGAAATGATCATTTGATTTTGTGAAGTCATTTCTTGAACAGCTTAATCTTTCACTATTATTAACTAAAGAAGTGTCTTTCAAACACGCAATGCCAAAACCTTGAATATCAAAAACAGAAAAACAAAACATAGCCTATCGCATGTTCGATCCAGTATCATGATTTCGGGATCTTTCGTTTGATATTTAAAACAATGCTTACTTTGTGCTTGAAATAATTTTCAAATTAGTAAAAGTCCATTGAAACCTTTTAGAAAATGGTGGAATCGTTAACAAAGCGCTTCAAGCTTAAATTACATTAGAAAAACCAAAATGGCGAGGCTTTTCTCCACAGCATTCTCCTTTGCATAAAAGTTTAGTTACATAAAACCTTACATTACATGGCGACAAGGAATCTTATGGACAGGAAAAGCAAAGCTATTTTGGAAAATTTGGGCGGTTACTAAAATTGTTGGCAAACTTTGATCTCGTCATGAAAGTGTTTCTCAATAATGAGGACAAGAACACGGGAAGAATTTATTTCTGTCCATTAGTGCGAAATGAATAAATTCACTTGGCGGCTTCTGCTGTTCACCACAAATTGCTATATAACATTCATTCATACGACGAAATATTCTGGTTTCGTGTTTGATTCTATTCAAGATCAAGCACACCGAGAACAAATGACAGAAACACTTCGTTATATTCACGTTAATTTTTAAGGAGAAAGCCATTTTTTTTTTATAAAAGAATATTCTTCTAGAATTTATCCAATTAAAACAAAAGGATGCTGAATATATGATGGCGGTAATTTGGGATCAACTTGTAAAGAACGAAACGCCATTAGAAGACTGTCGATCTCAATGCTGTAGTTATGGCTGGTTATTAAAATGGTGTTGAATGAAGAATTAATAAAAGAAGAAAACCCTGATATTTGGTTGAGATACCCGCTGCTAACCATAATGGTAACATTTTCATCATCATACAATCAATTTATTCGTTGTTTTCCTGCTCGATACTCCATTGGCAAAAATTGAAAGATGGCATAGCATTAGTTATTAAATTTGAAGCTCGATGGAATCTCATAACAGAGGCTGTAAAACCAGTTCATAAATATTTTGGTATCAGAGTGAAAATTTTGCAAAGCCTGTTTTATCGTCAAAATTAAACTGTGTGTAGAAGAGCAGATGAGGTAGATACTGATTCAAATGTTAACTTTAGCTTTCAGTTTCTTGGTTTTGCTTCGATTTTCGAATAAATTTATTACTTGATTCACCGTATTCCAAAGTGATTCCAAGGTTCTATCATAGGCGCAGGAGTGGCTGTGTGGTAAGTAGCTTGCCTACCAACCACATGGTTCCGGGTTCAGTCCCACTGCGTGGCACCTTTGGCAAGTGTCTTCTATTATAGCCTCGGGCCGACCAAAGCCTTGTGAGTGGATTTGGTAGACGGAAACTGAAAGAAGCCCGTCGTATATATGTATATGTATATATATGTATGTGTTTTTGTGTGTCTGTGTCCCTCCACCATCGCTTGACAACCGATGCTGGTGTGTTTAGGTCCCCGTAACTTAGCGGTTCGGCATAAAGTGACCGATAGAATAAGTACTAGGCTTCCAAAGAATAAGTCATGGGGTCGATTAGCTCGACTAATGGCGGTGCTCCAGCATGGCCACAGTCAAATGACTGAGACAAGTAAAGGAGTAAAAGAGTAAATGCTTCTTTATGTTTATTTTTTAGGCTACTGAGGACCATTGACCAGTGAATCATTTGGAATTCGGCTGAAACTAAGCAATGAATAAGGATTATCCCAACAGGAAGGAACTCAGAAAAACGAAATACACGATAAACAATCCGGGAATTTAGAGGTTACTGCTAATGACTGAAAGAAACTATTGATTGTTATCATGAAGAAATGAAAGAAATACTTACTGACGGGGTTGAAGTTTCCAAATTAAATTTCTTTACTGGCGAACTCAATAGAACCGGTGGGACCAAAAAATGTATACAGAACACTCAGTAGAGTGTCTTGCGTTAGGAAGGACATCCAACCATAGAAACCATAGAAACAGTGGAGCTCCCAGCAATGGTTCCTGTGAAACAGTTCAACTTATGCCAGCAGGGAGAACAGACGTTGAATGATGATGATGATGGATTCAAAATTTGGCACAAGGCCGCAATTTCGGGAGAGGGGGGGGGGTTCTAGTCGATTACATCGACCCCATTGATCAAGTGATAGTTATTTTATCATCCTCGAAAGGATGAAAGGCAAACTCGACCTCGGAGGGTTTTGAGCTCAGAACTTAAAGACGGACAAAATACCGAAGAGCATTTTGCTTCGAGTGCTAACGATTCTGCGAGTTCGCTGTTTTAAAGATGAACCTAATAAGGATTTCAAATTTTTGCACAAGGCCAGTATTTTCGAGTGAGGGCGTAAGTCAATTACATCGACCCCAGTGCTCAGTTGATACTTATTTTATCGAGCCCGATGAATGAATGGCTAAGTCGACCTCGGCGGAATTTGAACTCCGAGCGTATGGATTAAGGACGAACTTAATACTACCAGAGGCATAAGGCTTGAAATTTTGGAGAGCTGGGGTTAGGCAACTATATCGACTCCAGTGTTCAACTGGTACTTATTTTATTGACCCCAAAAGGATGAAAGGCAAAGTCAACCGTGGCGGAAATTGAACTTAGAACGTAAAAACGGTCGAAGGATGAATTTAATGGTTTCAAATTTTGACACAAGGCCACCAATTTCGGTGGGGGTGGAGGATAAACCGATAAAATCGACCCAAGTGTTCAACAGATACTTATTTTATAGACTCCGAAGGATGAAAGGAAAAGTCTGCTCCGGGGGAGTTTGAACTCAGAACGTACAGACGGATGAAATCCTGCTAAGCATTTTGTCCGGCATGCTAGCGATTCCACCAGCTTGCCGCCGTGAAGGATGAATTTGATAATGATTTCAAATTTTGGCACAAAGCCAGCGATTTCAAGAGGGGTGCTAAGTTGATTACATCTACCCCAGTATCCAAGGGGTAGACATTTTCTCGACCCTGGAAGTATGAAAGGCGATGGATGTCAATGTCGGTGGAATTTGAACTCAGAATGTAAAAACGGACGAAATGACGCTAAGCATTTAGTCCGATGTGCAAACGATTCTGTCAGCTTACTATCTTATTGGATAAATTTAATAATGAACAACATTATTAATTAGAAATAACCTTGAACCGATCCCAAATATTCCACTTTTTTTTTCTCTGTTTTTGCAAGTTCTGCAACAAGTAACAATAGGCATAGAATTTGCAAAAAAATTGTGGCGTGAAATGTTTTGTAATTAGTTTCATTTATGCTTTCATTTCCTGCAATTTCAGTTTCGTGTGATTTGGTTTTTAGAGGAATGATTTCTTGAAAGGAGAAATGAAAGAAACAGTTTTTCGTTCGAATGAATAAAGTGTGAAGCCCTTTTGATATATTTCAACTTACGAGATAATTGTTTAGAGATTTCAGGAAGAATCTTTTTTTAAAATTTTATCATTTTGCTGAAGTACTAGAAAAATATACTTCCAAAAATTTAAAGTACTTGAATGTTGTGAATATATTGTAATATTGAAATAATCAATAAAGAACTGTAAGAATATAGAATTAAACATTTATTTTATCACAGATAACATGAAGCAAAGCTGCAAATCTAGTAATAAAAGTATGCAATTTCATTCGTCGTATGCGGTGGCTTATTGATATACTTTCTGTTATAGGTACAAGGCCTGAAATTTTGAGGGTATGGGAAGTCGATTATATCTACTATAGAGCTCAACTGGTAGTTATTTCATCGAGCCCGAAGGGACGAAAGGCACAGTCGATTTCGGTGGAATTTGAACTCAGAACGTAAAGAAGGATCAAATGCCACTAGGTACTTTGTCCGCTACGCTAACGATTCTGCCAGCTCGCGGCCTTCTCTGTGCTCCTACTATATTATTCTACATGAGGCAGCGAGCTTGCAGAACCGTTAGCACGTCGGACAAAATGCTTAGCAGCATTTTGTCTGTCTTCACGTTCTGGGTTCAAATGCTACCGGAGTTAACATTGATTTTTATGTTTGTGCTTATAAAAGTACTTCTATATGTGTGTTAGACATTAAAGGAAATATAAACAATACTATGCCGAAGCCCCACCTAACCAAAAAAAAAAAATTTAATCCTGCGACCTTGTATGTATATCGGACATAATGATTGTTTATACTGTTAAGTTGTGTATCTTCTGGTTTGACGATTTTGTATGATAATTTTAAAAAACTGTTAGAAACGTACCAATGTAGAGCTATGACTGCTTAATACGTACTCTTTACTTGTTTCAGTCATTTGACTGCGGCCATGCTGGGGCATCGCCTTTAGTCGAGCAAATCGACCCCTGGACTTATTCTTTGGAAACCTAGTACTTATTCTATCGGTCTCTTTTTGCTGAACCGTTAAGTTACGGGGACGTAAACACACCACCATCGATTGTCAAGCGATGTTGGGGGGACAAACACAGTCACACAAACATATACACACACACACACACACACACACACACACACATATATATATATATATATACATATATACGACGGGTTTCTTTCAGTTTCCGTCTACTAATTCTACTCACAAGGCTTTGGTCAGCCCGAGACTATTGTTGAAGACACTTGCCCAAGGTGCCACGCAGTGGGACTGAACCCAGAACCATGTGGTTTGTAAGCAAGCTACTTACCACACAGCCACTGGAACTTTGCTTCTAAAATTTCTGTATGTGCTGGTGGAGTATTTTCTGTGAGTGAATAATTTATCCTTCTGTGACATTCAAGCTGTACTCATCCTGTCTTCTCTCCTGGCACATTATATCTCGTATAAAATAAATTTTGTTGTGTTTAAAAACCCTAGGATGGTAGATGAGGAAGATTTGGTTATAATTCTCTACGGAATGACCGCGAGATAAGACTTCCTTGTCTTGATTTTTGCCTTTCCCGTAGTCGACTTTGTCTTTCATTCTTTCGTGGTCGATAAAATAAAGTACAGGTTGAGCTTTGGGGGGAGGGGTCGATGTAATCGACTTCTCCTTCCCTCTAAAATTGCTGGCCTTGTGACAAAATTTGGAACCCTTATTGGATTGCTGTGGCGTTAATGTGAAATCGGTTCTTTCTTGTATGCCATCTGGCGTTTTATTGATTTTTATTTTGTATTCGAGTGAGGAATCACCAAGAGCCTTTATTTTCGTCACCCGACAGGATTAGCACTGCAGCTGTGTGTCATTCCAGCATTTATTTGCGATTTTATATTCGTACTTTTACGTTTGTTTTATACAGAGTTCCTTTTTTTATATAACATGAGCAATCTCACTGCAAATGTTTCAAAAGCTGCAAGCTGAATGTACCCTCTTAGCATGCAGGCGATTGTGCACCACAGTACACTATGTGTAGTAACACTGCATTCAGTTACACAGACTAAACAATACATTTCTGACACATTAAAAGAATTTCTATCGAGTTGATATTTATAATCGTTTACATTTTATGATTTTAAAGTACTTGAAAAACCTAAAGGGGTATTCTATTATCGTAATTTTATCACATAGTTTAATTAAAAATTCTTATCATTTATCGTTGTTCCCGTAATTGCAAAGTGTTTTCAAGACGTGCATTTGTAATTTTTGCAAATTATAATTTTACATTTTTACACAGAAATGAAACATGCATTTGATAATGGAGTAGAAAAGAGAAAAAGAGATACGAATAAAAAAGGAAAAAGTAAAAAGAAACAGAAAAAACTTCGAAGGTATCGGTTTTGTCCTGATGTAACATCTACTCCTCCCGATCTGAACACCTTATCAACATTTACTTCGACTCCTGTGAGCACTTTTACACTTCAACCTCCAGTTTTAGTTGCATAGGTTCCATCTCCTACTTGATACTGGAATAAATACACTAACACATAATAGTAATCGAGGATGTTAATGTAATTTACTATAACACTACAACAAATTCAGTGAAGGTACGTTGGATAGTTGTTAGAGTATATGGCTCATGATTGTAAGGTCGTCGGTTAAATCCCAGGCTGTGCGTTGTATCCTTGAGCAAGACACTTTATTTCACGTGGCCCCAGTCTGCTCAGCTGGCAGAAATGAGTAGTACCTGTCTTTCAAAGGGCCAGCCTTGTCACATTCTGTTTCACGCTGAATCTCCCTGAGAACTAAGTTAAGATTACGCGTGTCTGTGGAATGCTCAGCCACGCGAGCAAGCTGTCCCGTTAATCGGATTCACTGGAACCCTCGTCATCGTAATCGACGGAGTGCCAGTTTTTATTTTTGTCATTTTTTGTAACAGATTCAGGGCTTCGGAATATAAATAAAAAATGCTACAGTAGACCACTAGATTATAAATTGCCTGTTAAAATGTCATAATTATATTGCGACTTTACGAACATACGCCTGTGGGTGGAGAAAGAGAAAAGACACATAGAAGATAATAAATTAGCACCTTATTGGGACGTAAAGGAATCGCATGGTCTGCTATAATCGCCACCCAAAGCAGATATGAGCAATGTTTTTGAGAAGTGGGCCACATATGAACTGCACACGTATAAAACAAAATCTAAGAAACTTTTCGCTAGATGCGCCAGTTAGAAAGCTCCGCAGACAGCAGTTTGTCCATGATTGCCTAAAGTTTGTTTGTGTGTTTCTACGTCGTCAATTGTCCATCAAAAGAATCCCCTTTCAGTACGAAGTGGAAACACAGCGATATTGTTGCAAAAGTGTAAAAGTGGGAAATAAAACTGCTGAGCACTTTTGGAAAATTCAGTTCTGTCATAAGGATGTGTATTAAGCATTCCTAAATCAGCATCGTTCAGAAAAGAACTATTGGTATAAATTGTTTAAGTGAATGGTTTCTTTTACCAATTTGTTTTTTGCCACTAGAACGAAATGGGAAACGGTTTATCATCGGAGAATTAAAGTTCATCCTCCAAAATAGCTTTTTTTTTTAACTACAACGACAACACTTACAGATAAATATTAGAGGTCGACTTTGCTTCCAACCTTCCAGAGTGGATGTATTAATTATTATAAATACTAAGACTGATACAAAACAATGCGTACTCGAGGACAGTTCCCAATAAGGCCGCAAACGATTTTGCCAGCCTGCTGCCTTATGTAGAATATTATATTAACAATCTACTGAAGGCTGCAAACTGGAGGAATCATTGGCACGCAAGAAAAAGTGCTTTAGAAGCATTGAGATGTATTGAAAGATACAGAAATAAATTATTCTCAAAAGCATGACAATGCTAATACAATAGCATAAATTATCCATATATTGCAGAAAAACATCGTTACCAGTCAGTCATGAGACTCGAACTCACATACCTTTAAGCTAAACTGCCCAACACTTCTAAAACAAACTGAGTTTGAGTTCCACCGAGTTCGACTTTGCCATTCATCTTTTCGGTCTTGATAGAATAATTACCAATTGAGCACTGTGTTAGATATAATAGACTTCCCGATCAATCTCAAAGTTTCAGTCCTTGTGCCTATAGTAGAAAAGATATCAGCAAGCTACCGCATATGATGAATTAAATTGCATATTTTATCTACTAGAATCCCAGCTTTGCTTCATGTTGTTAATTGCGATAAAATAAATGATTAATTCCATATTCTTACAGTTCTTTATTGATCATTTCAATAATACAATATATTCACAGCATTCAAATATTTTTAGTTCTTGACTTAAAATAAGCCCTGGTAACGATTTGATCGACTAAACGTTTCAAGTACTCCAGCATGGACACAGTCCAGTGACCTAAATAAGTAAGAAATAAAAGATATCTACCATTTGTACCACGGTTTGCAACCTGCTGGCCCCCTAAAGTGAAATGTTGTAATTTAACCTTACTGACAATATAAGGCATCGCTGGAATATTTATGTGAATTCGTGTGTTGAAGCATATTTTATTGTGTCTGGGGAGAGTCATTCCGTTTGAATGCCTTATTAACACACTCCCAGAATCAACGACCATCAAGTGTATTACGTATTTGCAATTTGCACTCACTAATATTAAAATATAATTATGAAGCAAATGAAGAAGAAAGAAGAGAATAATGAATTAAAAAATTTTTAAAGTAATGATTAACTTTGCAAAAACTACCAATGAGAAATATTTTATTATTTTCTAGAAGTGATTGAGCGTGATTTAAATTCGAGGCCTGAAGTATCTGTTGCTCTGATATCATCTGTTGATCTTTGGTACCAGCCCTGATGTTACATACGACTCAGGTTTTCAACATACAAAAAGTTCATGATGATTTATGAGAATTCTCGAGCTTGTTTTTGTTGCACCGAGCGGTGTAAGAACTCAGAAATGTGTGTAAATCATGTCGGGTTTCACGCATGTGATCTTCCATATAATACCTGTAGGCATCTGTTACTGAAGTAAAAAAAAAGTTTGTAGTCTCTCTGTAATTATGCAGTATTTTATTAGGCTTCACGCTTTTATCAAGAACATATTCATTTATCAGAAATATATACAGAAGTTTGAGAATCTTTCGATGACGTTAGCGCAAGCCTACGGTGCTACAGGTTGTTCATAAGACTAGTAAAAACTGTAGATGATAAATACAGACAGTTTTGTTGTTGATTGTTAAGATAAATTTTACTACGAATTATCTGCAAATGACTGAAAATTATTAATTCCATGAACTTCTGTCATAGAACCGCCTGCTGAAATTTCTGATCACTGATTAAGACTGCCAAATGATCACATCAGAACAATGTTTATTGAGAAGTGTTGCAGTTCTAGATTTAACAGCAGCACAAGATTTGACACCAAGATTTATGTTCGGCTTGTCACAAGCAAATGCTACAAGGTTCTGTTTCGTTAATAGCTATCAAACACATAGCTGATGAGGCAGTTCAATAGATTATTAGCAATAGTTGTAGCTTTCTAATTAGTCAGTTCAATCAGGTCTCAAAACACGGGAGATTACCTTCTTTATCACATTTCAAATAAACTATTAGGGCAGTCTTAATACCCAGATTCATTGATTCATCAATGAGAACATGAATTTTTCATTTATATGCTTGTTACTCTGGCAAATGTTCATTTTCATATTAATGGTTATGTGATTAATTATCTCTGCAGCACTAGTGCAGGAATGTAATCCAATTCCTATTCCACTATAATTTTTCTTCTTAAATTCCTGTTTAGCCAAAGTAATCAACATACGACCTGTTATCCTGAGCTAAATCATATGCAGAACGGAAAATTAAACAACTTGCCTTTATATAATAAGATATAATATGACATAACTTATAAAGGCAGTGAAATGGCAGAATCGTTACCATGCCGGGCAAAATGCTTAGCAGCACTACGTCTATCCTTACGTTCTGAATTCAAATCTGACCGAAGTCGACTTTGTCTTTCATCCTTTTGTAGGATCGAGGAAATAAATAAAAGTTGAGTGCCGGGGTCAATGTAATCGGCTTACCTCCTTTGCCAAAATTATTTGCCTTATGCCAAAATTTGGAAACTGTATATAATATTGATTTCAAATTTTGGCACAAAGCCAGCAACGTGGGGTGGAGTGCGGGCAAGTCGATTACATCGACTCCAGTGTTTAACTGGTACTTATATTATAAACTCATGAAAGGCAAAGTCGGCCTCAGCGGAATTTGAACTAAGAACGTGAAGACAAACAAAACGTCGCTATGCATTCTGCCCGTCATGCTAACACTTCTGCCAGCTCCCCGCCTTATACCACCATATTAATATTACATAATATATTCCATGAACATCTTCACTAGATCAGTTTTCAATATCTGGTTCAATATATTGAGGTTGTTCCTCAACAAATGTATACATACACTGAAAGATTAAAGTCTGTATTTATTAAAATATATTTCATTTTCAAGATTTAATAGAATCTACAGGCAGAATTGAGTTTTTTTCTTTATGAACACCTGCTTGTAAATTAATAAGTGTCTTGGTCAAGATATTGCATTTAAAATGAAAGAACGAAAACGCAAACATCGCGAAACATTTTGTTCGGTATTTGTACGCAATCTATTTCAACGGCTACCGTTAATTTGATGACTGTTGCCGGTTTTGTTGCTTAAATTTCATTTTTTTAAATGCCAACATAATAATGAAATCCAAATTTCTGAATCCAAGAAATTAATAAGTATATAAATAACAGTAAAGAAATAAACGACAGAGCAAAATGCTATATTTTACACTGAAAGGAAGAGACAAACAGATCAACTTTTCGGATTGTAAATGATAATAAAAACTATATGATAATGAAACAATATAGACTTCCTCAGAAGATGTGAATTGCCATACATCTTCATATATCAATGTTGGTCAGCATCCCAGCATAGTTTGATAAGCTCTACGTTCCTTATGAAGCAATGTCCACCGATGACCTCTCAACACTGGGCTCTTTTCATTCAGTCCCTTGAGTTAGATATTTTCGGTTTGAATTGTCATCAATGCGTCTGTAACTTTGCGTTTTTTCTATGAATGGGGTTTTGTCCCGATGCAAACTCATTTTTACCTTTGAGAAGAGATAGTCCATATTACTCTGGCCTCTATCCTTTGACCTGTCCAGTATGTGAGGCTCTACTATGTAAGGGCTTGCATTCGGCCAGTATAGCTCTCAGGGTCGTTGAGGCATGCAAGCCACCATATTGCAACAAGGACTGGAGCTTGCGGTGGATCTCAGTATATTATTTGTTTGGGGTTAGTGGAGCTCTTGATGTTGCTGCTGATACAATTTTGTCGCGCATGCACGCATGTATGTTTGTTTATTTGTGTGCATGTGTGTGTGCTTGTGTGTGTGTGTGTGTGCATATGTGTTTTTTAAGTGTATAAGCGCGTATGTGTGTATAAGTGCGTGTGTGTGTGTTTGTGTGTGTGTGTGTGTGTGTGTGTGTGTGTGTGTGTGTACGCGCGTATGTAAGCGCGCTCATATTAATACTGTCTAACGTTTGCCTAAACCAGTGGTCTGCAACCAGGGTCCATTTGGCCCTTGGGGGTCCACAAAATTTTGTTATTAAAATTTATCTGCAATAAATTGGTTATACTTTTACAGTACACAAAGCATTTTAACAATTTTTTAAATACAATTCCTAATAATATTTAATTATAAAAATATAATAGGATTTTTAAAACATCGAATGGCTGAGGGGTCTGTCTGAATAAAACAGGAATCCTGGATAAAAAAATGGTTGAGAACCACAGATCTAAACTAAACGTGATATCCGCCCGCAGTTCTAATGGTTGCAATAATGAATGCATTGCTGTTATTGTTGTTATAGTTATTGTTTAACTCTCGGTCAGCACTGATCAAATCATCAAAAGTCTTTCAACCGTGACCACCCTGTCCTTTGCTTTACGGGTTTTCTTCATTTCAGAACTACCTTTCTACCATAGACTGAAATTTCGGGGGAGGGAACTAATTGATTGCATCGACCCCATTGTTTCACTGGTACTTATTTTGCCGACCCCGAAAGAATGAATGGCAAAGTCGGCCTCGGCGGTATTTTAACTCAGAACGCAGGGACGGGCGAAATACCGGTTTCTTTATTAGGCATAAAGCCCTAAACATAGATGGGGACACTACAAGGACAGACAAGACCACAGTGTGGACAAAAAACATAAAACGAATGTAAATGAAATGAAAGTTATATAAAAATGAAAAAAGGAAAATGGACGCATGGGCCCCACTCCCTAAGCATTTCGTTCAGCGTGCTAACGATTCGGCCAGCTCGCCGACCTTTTCAGAACTGCCTTGTACAATATGCCCTCTTTTGCATTGATATGACTGAGATTGGGCTACTATGTCGAGCTGTTCTAGCGACCGCATTCTAGGCTCCATGATGGTGTTTATACCATTTTGTTTCGTCGTCGTTGTTGTTTAACCCCAAGTCAGCTCTCACTGAACGGGTCAATGATCAAAGACAATCCAGCCTTGGCCAACCGATCTCTACTTTTTTTTTATACAAAGGCCTACATTATTCATTGTATCCTTTAGTATAGATAATGGGACGCGATTTGAGTTACATTTGGTTGTTATTTCTAGTAAATCAAACAATCACATTCGGGTTCCTTTGTTGGTTCATTATGGTTGTTGTATTGGTGGACGGTGGAGGCGCAATGGCCCAGTGGTTAGAGCTTCGGACTCGCGGTCATAGGATCGCGGTTTCGATTCCCAGACCGGGCGTTGTGAGTGTTTATTGAGCGAAAACAGCTAAAGCCCCACGAGGCTCCGGCAGGGGATGGTGGCGAACCCTGCTGTACTCTTTCACCACAACTTTCTCTCACTCTTACTTCCTGTTTCTGTTGTGCCTGTATTTTGAAGGGCCAGCCTTGTCACACTGTGTCACGCTGAATATCCCCGAGAACTACGTTTAAGGGTACACGTGTCTGTGGAGTGCTCAGCCACTTGCACGTTAATTTCACGAGCAGGCTGTTCCGTTGATCGGATCAACTGGAACCCTCGACGTCGTAAGCGACGGAGTGCCAACAACAACAACAATTGGTGGACGGTGACAATGATGATGATGATGTTGCTAGTAGTGTGTATAGTACTGGTAGCGATGGTTCTGTTGGCGGTGTTGGTAGTGATAATGGTAATAGAACCATTAGAGGAAATGCTGTTGATGGAGGTGGCGAAGACTGCTGCTCTTGCTGTCGGTGTTGAGGGGGATGATGGTCGTGGTTATAGTGGTGGCAGTAGTGGTGGTAGTGGTGGTTATGGTAGGGGTGGTTGTGGTAGTGGAAGGAGTGGTAATGGAAGGAGTGGTGGTTGTGGTAGTGATGGTAGGAGAGGTGGTGGTGTCAGTGGTGGTTGTGGTAGTGGTGGTTGTGGTAGGGATGGTAGCAGTGGTTGTGTTAGTGGAAGAAATAGTAGTTGCGGTAATGATGGTAGGAGAGATGGTGATAGTGGTAGTTGTGGTAGTGGTGGTAATGTTGCTAGTGGTGGTTGTGGTAGGGGTGGTAGCGGTGGTTGTGGTAGTGGCGATAATGGTGGTTGTTGTAGTGGTCGTAGTGGTGGTTGTGGTAGAGGTGGTAGTGGTAGTGGTGATAGAAGTGATAGTGGTGATTGTGATAGTGGTGGTGGTAGCGATGGTAGTGGTAAAAGTGGTGGTTGCGGTAGTGGTGGTTGTAATAGAGGTGGTAGTGGTGATTGTGGTAGTGGTGGTAACGGTGGTTGTGGTAGTGGTGATAGTGGTAGTGGTGGTAGTGGTAGTTGTGGTAGAGGTGGAGATGTTGGTGTTGGTGGAGTTGGTAATGATGGTGGAGACGGCTGTTGTCGTTGTTATTGGTGCTGATAGCGATGGTATTCGTAGAGCTGGTAGTCGCGATGGTAGTGGTGATTGCCGTTGTTGCTGTTGTAGTTGTTGGGAGTGATAGTCATGGTGGTCTTGGCAATGGTAGTGACTGCGATGGTAGTGGTGACTGCCGTTGTTGATGTTTTTATTGTTGTTGTTGTTGGTGGTGGTGGTAGTGATGGTAAAGATTATTCATTGGTAGAAATGGTGTTAGCAGAGTTGGTAGTCTAATGGTGGTGGTGACTTGTTGTTGTGGCTGTTGTTGTTGGTACTTTTGGTGGAGGCGGTGATGGTGGTCGTTGCTGTGGTGGAAATATTTGACGTATTTTTATATATGTGGTATGTCAATGGTAATAGTAAGTGTAGTAAAAGTAATAGCAATGGGATTGATAGCGAATGGTGGTGGTGGTGGTGGTGGTGGCGAAGATGAGTGAAAGTTTGGTAAGAAAAGAAATGAAAAAGAAAAAAAAAAGACCAGAAAGGAAGGAATAGAAAATCTATGAAGAATTACAGGAATAGTATACAGAGAGAGAGAGGAAGATGAGCTGAAGATGGAATTAAAGGAAATAAGTGAGGGAGAGAGGTAGAAAGAGAAGATGAAGGGGGAAGAGAGAGAGAGAGAGAGAGAGAGAGAGAGAGAGAGAGAGAGCGGGAGAGATAGAAAGAGAGAGAGGGAGAGAGAGAGAGAGAGAGGAGAAAATAAGTGAGGGAGAGAGGTAGAAAGAGAAGATGAAGGGGGAAGAGAGAGGGAGAGATAGAAAGGGAGAGAGAGAGAGAGAGAGGGAGAGATAGAAAGGGAGAGAGAGAGAGAGGGAGAGATAGAAAGGGAGAGAGAGAGAGAGGAGAAAATAAGTGAGGGAGAGAGGTAGAAAGAGAAGATGAAGGGGGAAGAGAGAGAGAGAGGGAGAGATAGAAAGAGAGAGAGAGAGAGAGAGAGAGAGGGAGAGATAGAAAGGGAGAGAGAGAGAGAGAGGGAGAGATAGAAAGGGAGAGAGAGAGAGAGGAGAAAATAAGTGAGGGAGAGAGGTAGAAAGAGAAGATGAAGGGGGAAGAGAGAGAGAGAGGGAGAGATAGAAAGAGAGAGAGAGAGAGAGAGAGAGAGAGAGAAAGAGAGAAGGGGTGGGAGGGAGAGAGAGAGGGAGAGAAGGAGAGAGAGAGGAGTGGGAGGGAAAGAAAAAGGAGAGAGAGAGAAGGAGAGGGAAGGAGAGAGAGAAGGAGTGGGAGGGAGAGAGAGAAAGAGCGAGAGAGGAGAAAGAGATGAGAGAGAGGGAGAGAGATAGAGTATGTGTGTGTGTTTGTGTGTATGTGTGTGTGTGTGTGTGTGTGTGCGAGACAGTGTTCGAAAGTCTGTTTCTAAAAGTGTGACTGAACGTGTTGGTGTGTGTGTGTGAAGTGTGGAAGTGTGAGGGAAAGCGACTGAAAAAAGAGAGAATGACAGTCAGAGAAGGGCGAGACTAGGAAAAAGAAAAAGTAAGAAAGAGAGACGGACAAAGACGTAGAAAGTGAGTGTGTATGTATGTGTGTGTGTGAAAGTGTAGCGTGCGACTGTGTTAGCGGAAGTGTGAATGCAAGTTCGTGCAAGTGTGTGTGTGTGTGTGTGTACGCGCACGTTTGCGTAAATGTCATAGAATGAGAATAGAAAAAGAAAAATGAGAGAAAGGGAGTTCAAAAGAGAGAGACAAAACAGTGTGAACCTGTGTATGAGCGTTCGAATATAGGCGTATCTGTGTTTGTGTGTCTGTGTATGTGTAACAAAAGATATTATTATACATACACACAGAGAGATAAGATGGACAGACATAAAAAAAAAATAGAAAGAAAAAAAATTGCAAAAATAAAAATACAAGAACAAAAAGTTATCATACACTATATTGATTAAACCTACCTTAAACACCTAGCTTTATTTTCCA
>NC_142945.1:38096283-38118783 GCF_046866305.1 Octopus bimaculoides | reverse complement strand
AAGGGAGAGTGTGTGTATGTGTGTAATCGATTTCGTTTCGATATATATATATACGTGTGTGTGTGTGTGTGTGTGTGTGTTTGTCTCCCCACCATCACTTGACTACCGGTGTTGATGTGTTTACCTTCCCGTAACTTAGCGGTTCGGCAAAAGGGGCCGATAGAATAAGTACTAGGCTTGCATAAAATAAATCCTAGGGTCGATTTGTTCGACTAAAGGCAGTGCTCCAGCATGGGTGCAGTCAAACGACTGAAACAAGTAAAAGAATAAAAGAATATATTTTACTTTAATATCAGAGGGAAAGCGGTAAAACAAGATAAAGTTTGTCACCAAACGAAAGCAGTTTATCTCACACCACCACCATGCATGCATATTTTATTAGAAGCTTAAACTTGTCTCTGCTACTTCAACTATTTCATTTCATATTTATGCCTAAACTGTGTCGAATATATATATATATATATATATATATATATATATATATATATATATATATATATGCATATAGGTATACACGGCAGCAACACACAAGCACACATTAACACACACATACAACACACGCGCGCACGCACCCATACACGTGGACTCATAAAACTATCTGGTCTATCTACCGTCTTAAAAGAAAACACAATGCGTTCGATAATATACTCTATGACAATGGTTTTAAAAAATGCGATCAAATCTGTTTCGAGTTATACTTTTAAAGTCTGTAACGTAATGAAGCCTGTTCTGGATTACGAAATTAACAGTAATAAAATAAAAACTGATACACACACACACACACACACACACATATATATATATAGGGAGAATTCACAAGAAAAAAAACAACAAAAGACGAAGACAGGTGGTGTAGACAACAAACAGATGTATTAGTATACCGCTCGGGAAGTGAAAAAGTCTTTAACGTTTCGAGCCTACGCTCTTCCACAGAAAGGAAAACAGAAAGAAACAAGGAGAAAAAAAAAAAAGAATGTGTAGTCGCTAGATATATATATATATATATATATATATATATATATATATATATATATATATATATATATATATATATGTATATATATTTTTCACTGAAAAATATGTTGTCTATTAATTCTTTCATGCATGCTAGCCATTGGCAGAAAATTTCTCTAATTTTTCTATCCTATATATATTTTCTGTATATATGCATGTATGTATATATATACACACACCTCACGCATACACACACTCTCCCTCTCTCTCCCCTCTCTCACTCACTCTCACACATAAACCAAAAAAAAATTATAAAGACTTGCTGAAGGTTTCCTTGAGAGATGCCAACATCTCTCCTAACACGTGGGAAGGCATAGCTATTGACCGTGGCAGGTGAAGAAGGATTGTGCATGAGGGGACAACTACTTTTCAGAAATCAGGAATTGCACATGAGAAATTAAGGAGGGATGTCAGGAAGGGCATTGTTGTTGCACTTCCAGATGGTAAGGGTCTTCCTATGACACTGACATGCAGTGTCTGTGCAAGACCGTGCCTCAGTAAAGCTGGGCTTATGAGTCATCTTCGTAGTCATAAAGCAAGACCGAGGATTGACTACCAGGCCACTGGTGATGATGCTACACACCATACTAATCATGTCTGTCGGGCATGTGGAAGGGAGTGTGATTCAACAGGAGGACTTAAACGACACGCAAAGGTACATGGAGCCCAATTACAACAACATCCAGCTATTGCCAGTAAAGGTTTTGGATGCCAACTCTGTGCAAGACATTGTAGAACTTTGGCTGGGCTAAAAAGTCACATTCAATCACAGCACCGTTAAGTTAAGCTTCGTGCAATGGCCATACTCGATAACGAGGGGGTAGACATCATATATATATATATATGTATATATATATATATATATATATATATATATATATATATATATATATATATATATATATATATATATATATATATATATATGTATATATATATATGTATGTGTGTGTGTGTGTATGTGTGTATATATATATATATATATATATAGATATATATATAGTATCATATAGATATATCATATTATATATATATATATATATATATATATATATATATATATATATATATATATATATATACAATATTTGATATATATAGGTATTATATATATATAGCATTATATATATATTACTATATTTATTATATATATACAGTACTGTTTCTCCAACACGGATTGTCACCTATTGCGGAGGCTTTTGGAACGTAACACCCACAATAATCGAAGGATTATTGTGTATATATATATATATATATATATATATATATATATATATATATATATATAAGAAATATATATATATATTTGTGTGTGTGTGTGTGTATGTGTGTGTGTGGGTGTGTAGTGTGTGTGTAGTGTGTGTACATATATATATATTTGAATTGTTTGTTTATTTGAATTGACTATATATGCGTATACACAGTTATGCAGGATGTAAATAGACAAAAATTCCTTTGGAAACAATTCAAACTTCTCGTAGAATTCAAGGTGTAATTACTGCCAAAGGTGGTCCTATCTCATATTAAAATATATTTGTTTGAAATTGTAAGGTATTTCCATTATTTTTCCAACCCCTGTTTATACACACACACACACACACATACACACACACATATATATATATATACACATTTCCCTACAGACGTACATACACATGTATAGACAATCACATCTAAAAACATGCATATACTCACAACATATACATATATACATATATGCTAACGTTAATTGACGAATACGAATACATACTTACGCACATGTGCACACTTACACATACACATACAGGCGCATACACAACCCAGAAAAAACTTCGGACACCCAAACATACATATACTCACATATGCTTAAATAATCACATACACACATATATGTACAATAGCACAGTATGCATACATACAGGGACAAAGCCAGATATACACGCATATACATATATGGAAAGCCAAGTATTGAAGGGAACGCTAAAATTTGAAAATGCCGTTAAGGAAATATACTTCATAAGGTGAGAGAAGAAAGGTACAGAAAAATGGGGAAAGATAAAGCAAGGTTAAAAGAGAGAGAGGGGCGGGTAAGATTGGATGGATAAAGGATGGGAAGAAAGAACGAATGGAAGAATAAAGGTTATGGGAAGTAAGGATAGATAAGCTCACAAGGCTTTAGTTTATCTGATGTTATGATAGAATAAAAATACGCTTGTTTGTAAGAACTCACAGTGAGGCTGAACTCTCAACTCTGCTGTTGCAGAATTGCTTTTGTGGCACATTTGTTTTTTCATTTACTCATAATATCTTTTGTATTAAATGCACAAGGGCTGAAACTTTGCGGGATGGGGTCTAGTTGTTGACTAGTAGCGATTTCATCGACACCCAGTGAGTGAAAGGCAAAGTAATCTCGGTGGAATTTGAACTCAGAACGTAAGCATTTAGTCCGACGTGCTAACGATTCTAACAGCTCGTCGCCTTATCTCACTTGAAAAGGAGGATGAGGATAGAGAGGAAAGTGTTGTCGAATGAAAGTTTCAATAAAAAATGGGTAAATGTGGCAAGAATGGTAAGAATGAAAGACGACACCATTTTAAGCATAGACTTGTAACAAAAAGAGACAAAAAGAGAGAAGGTACTTACTTTCATGTACCCTTAAAAAAAAAAAAGCCTGAGGTGACCGTGGTCTTTTCCGTAGGCTTTTCTCTCCACGGATAAACCTAATCTGTTCCCCGTTTTTTACATTGACTGTGATACACGATCCCCATTGATCGCCCCCCCCCCCAGGTTTTTTTTTTTTGCATCCCGCGATCCCTTTTGATCGAAATCCCCACCTTTTTTTCCGCGATCCCTTTTGATCGAAATTATCCCCCCCCCCCAAGAAAAGCTCTACTTTGTAATTTGTCCATTTTCTGTATTTAGCCCTGTGTGGCTATAATAAAAAGATATCTATTATTTGTAATATGGTTTCAAATTTTGACACAAGACCAGTAATTTTAGGGCAAGGGGAAAGTCGATATCATCGACCTCAGTGCTCAACTGGTACCTATTTTATCGAATTTGAAGACAGACGAAATGCCGCGAAGTATTTTGTCCAGTGTGCTAACGATTCCGCCAGTTCTTTTACTTGTAATATCCATTCTACCATAATTTCGCCGGGATCGACTTTGCTTTTCATCCGTTCCAGGTTGATTAAATAAGTACCAGTCGAACGCTGAGGTCAATTTAATCGACTTAGCCCCCGCTCCCAAACTTGCTGGCCTCGTGCCAAAATTTGAAACCAATATCATTTCTACTATAGGAACAAAGTCTGAAATTCGGCGGTGGGATCTAGTCAATTTGATCAACCCAGAAGGCGAACTGGGTGAATTGTTAAAGCGTTCGAAAAATTACCTAGTGATATTACTTCCAATTCATTACGCCTGAGTACATAATTCCGCTGGGGTCAGCTTCGCTTTTCATCCCTCCGGCTTAACAGAATAAAGATAAAGTACCAGTAAAGTATTGAGAGCGATGGGACCTTTTACCCTCAAATTGCTGAGCCTTTGCCTAAATCAGAAACTAATATTTAGCTTCGAATTGAACGCTGATCAGAATAATTCAGTTGCAGGATATATGTATCTATGTATACACTTTACTCTTTTACTTGTTTCAGTCATTTGACTGTGGCCATGCTGGAGCACCGCCTTTAGTCGAAGAAATCGATCCCTGGACTTATTCTTTGTAAGCCTAGTACTTATTCGATCGATCTCTTTTGCCGAACTGCTAAATTACGGGGACGTGAACACACCAGCATCGGTTGTCAAGCGATGTTGGGGGACAAACACAGACCCCCCCCCCACACACACATACATACATATATACATATGTAGATATATACCAGGGGCATCTTTCAGTTTCCGTCTACCAAATCCACTCACAAGGCTTTGGTCTGCCCGAGACTATAGTAGAAGACAGTTGTCCAAGTTGCCACGCAGTGGGACTGAACCCAGAACCATGTGGTCGATAAGCAAGCTACTTACCCTACAGCCACTCCTGCGAAGTGCATCGAGGAATACTTAATACAATGTGTCCCCCCTTCCGTTTTTAAGATGAAAATGTGATTGTAGGGAGATTTGGTTGCTATATACCGTTGCCGACCTATTTTACAGATTCTAAGTGTGTATTTTCTGTTAAATGGTTAATGGATGAAATCCCCAGTTCTATATATTTTAGATCTTCTTGTGAAGTTCATGGAACCATGACCGTCGTTATAAAACAACGTGGAAGGTAACAAATGTTTACTTTCATTAGTGGTAACCATCAAACCGAAAATAGATGTTTACTTTGCTTTATCTAATTACTTTAAGATAATAAAAATACAAGCGACACAAAACTCTAACAAACATCGATAAAGAGAGAAAGCCTGCACATAAATCTTAGCAAAAATCGAAGTGGAGAAACAAGATTAGGATGAAAGAGAGGAATAAAAATAGAAACGAAACATTTTAACAAATTTTTAAAAAGAGAAAATATCACGTGACGATTGTAATTAAATTATAACAAGAAACTCTGATTTCGTCGATTATTTTTTTCTTTCGTTTGTATTGTTTTATGAATCAACAATATTACCGGTGATCCATTTTTATTTTTGTCAGTGCGCTCGAGCTTGCGTGTGTGTGTGTGTGTATGTGTGTGTGTGTGTGTGTGTGTGTGTGCGTGTGTGTGTCTATGTGTGTGCGCATGTGTGTGTGTGTGTGAGAGAGAGAGGGATAAAGAGAGAGTGGATGTATACAAGAAGAGAGGGAAAGAGAGCACAGCAATGTTTTCGCAAATTCACACGTGTATACACAAAGACAAGTACACAAATATGCATATATATATATACACACACACAAACATACATACATGTACGCATATATATATATATATATATATATATATATATAGCTAGATAGATAGATAGATAATAGATCTGTCTATCTATCTATCTGTCTGTATGTATGTTTGCATTTATGTATATGTACATATATATATATATATATATATATATATATATATATATATATATATATATATATGGGCGCACACGCGTTTGTGTGTGCAATCAAGTAGATATATGTATGTATATTTATTTCTGAATGAAAGCTCGTTATGACGAGCTTATATTTTAACAGCCAACAAAAGACCCCACCACCACCACCAACACCAACAACAACAAGCACAGCAATTTTTGTTGCCTGTTCCTCCTCGTTATAAAGAATCATCCCGCTGCTCCATTAGCACGCACAAAAGAAAGCAATCAGTTACAGGTGGTTAGTTTTCGAGTTCCGAAGGGTTCTACTAAATCGTGCCATTTGTTAAGCAATGTGTTAATTTTTTTGAGATTTGCAAGCTACTTGCTTGTCAAGCATTGAGAGCTCTAATGACTGGACGCCAGTAGGTTTCAAGGGTCGCCATTAGAGAATGCATACGACTTCGGGACCTTCCTCTCGATGGCTTCTGGCTGACTAGTTTTTGACCTTAAGTCCTTCATCCGAGATCGGCAGCACCATCTTAATTTGGGGCGTCAAGCAAGTGTGTCTAACTTGCTTCATAGGTTTGACCTGCTTCTCGCCTAATTATCCTTTTCTAACTAGGTCTCATCATACTTTTTCAGCCATATTCAGATTGTGTCATTTGTCAAGCAATTTGTTAATTTCTTAGTATATAGTAATTATAAAAAAAAAAAAATCTTTCATTACTTGTGCTCAACTGGTACTTATTTTATCGACCCAGAAAAGACGAAAGGCAAAGTCGACCCCGGCGGAATTTGAACCCAGAACGTAAAGACGGACGAAATGCCGTAAAGCATTTTACTCACCGCCTTAACGAATCTAAATGGTTTCAAATTTTGGCAGAAGGCCAACAATTTCGGGGTAGGGGCTAAGTCGATTTCATCTACCTCAGTATTTAACTGGTACTTATTTTATCGACCCCAAAAGGATGAAAGGCAAAGTCGACCCCGACAGCATTTGAAACAAGTCTAAATATTATAAATGAAAAAAAGTGCAAGAGAAGGAAAGAAGCGTGCAATCATTAGGATTTATACTACCAACTGTAAAAAATTATAATGAATTAATTTGACAAAATATAAGCAGCCATATAAAATTTAAGGGAACGTAACGCTTCTAAACTAATACGAACATGAAGTAGTTGTATACTGTCATCTTAATGTGACAGTCCCCTGAAGGGAATACTACTACTGTTGGTTAGACCAACAGTTGGTTAGACCAACAGTTGGTTAGACCAACAGTTGGTTAGACCAACTGATGACGAGCAAAGACTCAGAAACATGTCTCTGGATGCCGGCTTAGCTGGGTGGAGGTGCTTGTCTCTCTCTTGTGAACATAAGGACACAGGAAATATGTCAAGGCCGACAGGAAGCGGTGCAGCTTCCTAGATTTAACCAACAGTAGTATTATTCCCTTCAGGGGACTGTCACATTAAGTTGACAGCATACAACAACTTCATCGTATCACTACTGCATAAATCTCTCTGAGAGATTTAGAAATGTATTATCTCTAATACGAACATGCAATGAAGCCATGGAAAAGGCAGTGATTGCAAAATATTTAGGAGGATAATACGTCACTTGTCACTCTCCTTGCCTTTCTCTAACGAAAAGATGTTAATCTTATTTAAACCAATGTTTCTCCATCAGTTTTCGCATATGCTCCCCGCCAAACACTTAGAAACTTATTAACAACCCACACCACCACTCTAGTTCTACCCTGATGTAATAAAGGTAGTTGTTGTAATTGAATTTAAAATGAATCTAGACAATTTAATTATATAGACAGTTTAATCATAATGGCAATGCTTTTATTAAAGTGGATAAAAAGAAAAGGAATAATTATGATGACGTACATTATCTATTAATTAATATCATTAAAATAAGAATAATTAAAACAACACATCATTTATTAATGCGGTTCCTGTGGCTGATGACCAACTGCAAGTTTTGCAATATTTGCTTCCAAGTTTCATGAAAGGAGTTGAAAATCCCAATGTTGCACCACTTACATTCGTTTTTCTACTTTCGGGCGCGGCTCGATTTATTGCCATAAAATCTTTTCCCGTTATAAAGGAGAATGGAAAAGTGAAAAATAATTATATTTGAATATGGTAATACTAATTAAAGTAGTCACGTATATATCTTACTTAATGTATGTACCCTGTTGACAGGCCAATTTACCGTCGTATTTTCCCGTGGTACCATCTCTTATGGATATACTGTGTTAAAACTCCAATAACTATAGCAGAAAGACGAAAAACACGCGGCATTGAAAAGGCTAAAAAACGCTGAAATGCATCTGGAGTTCTTACTAGCCACCGCTGGATTGCTGGGTCGAATTTCCGCCACCCCCAATATTTATTGTGTCTTTAGTACAGCACATCTGTAACGGGTATTATCTTAGGACAAATAGTGGTTGCTCACCCCAAGTCTAAACTAAGAGCATTAGATTTTTTGATAGAAAGCAAGCGATCCCTGTCCCTCTATTTGTTATTTTTCTTGTACGCCTTTGTATCGTCTACCTGTCCGGATGTTTTATTGTCCTCTGTTGCGTTTTTGTTCCATTTTTTAATATTCATATATGCATATAGCGGCGTACGTACACTTTTGCATACCTTGTAAGTAAGTATATATATACTCGAACAATTCAACTCCCGTAGTTATTTCTGTTAAAGTTCTGTGCTTATTCTATCTGTCTCTTTTACTGAATCCTTACGTTACGGGAACATTAAGACCCCGACATAGATTATCTCACATAAGTACAAACATAAGCATACTGACATACATACATACACACATACATGCATACATACATACATAAATATGTCTAAGTATATATATAGATATGTGTGTGTGTGTGTGTGTGTGTGTGTGTGTATGTGTGTGATGTGCGTGTGTGTGTTGCTGTATATATTTCTACAGTGTGTGCATTTATATATTTGGTGGTTGTCTATTCCTTATGTAGAGTCTGACCACCTCTGTCTGATGTGGCTTTTTAATCCAGACATTGTATTGAAAAGACACCCATATACATTGCATATCAGATTTGGACCACCAAAAGCTTCAGTTAAGATCTCCGTTAGATTTGCAGACCTTATGGCATACGTGGCATTGAATGGTGTGCACAAATATATAGGCAGAATAGTTGGTGGAGGTTCATTTTTCATGGGTCCCCAAATGAGATTTACTCCCAGCAGAAAGAAGGCATGATCTGTCATAAGCTATGCACACAAAGCTATCATTGTGATTCACCTTCACGATCGTAACATTTTTCTTTAAATCTCTCTTGAGTGTTGCATGCATTATTCTGGCCTCTTCAAACGCTTTCACTCCGCTCCAGACTTTTGTTCGCCACCCCGCTCGATCCGAAGCAAGGGCTTCTATGTCCTCTGGATCCATTCCAAGTGACTTCATAGTAGTCCTTATGCCATCCTGAAACCTCCTTTTAGGTTTCACACACACACACACACACACATATATGCATATATAAATGTACATATTATATACATATATATTCATATATATTCACACATACATAAATACATGCATACATACATACTTATATATGTATATATATATGTATGCATCTCTCTTTCTCTCAATCTGTCTGTCTCTCTCCCTGTAAATATATATATATATATATATATATATATATATATATATATATATATATATATATACACAAATGCATGCATAGATGACAATGTCTCTCTTTTAGATTTTGTTCTTTTTTAATACCAACGAAATTTGTATCATATTTTATTTTGTCTTTTGTTATTTATTGTACAAATAAATTGAAAATGCACGTATGTTAATTGCTTAGGAACAACAAGATCAGCACGCACGTTAATTGGAGGCAAAAACTAAAAATTCAAAAAGTGCACGAGGCAAAACTAAGAGCAAAAAAGACGGCTTTGGGAGAAAAGGAAAAGAAAATGAAACAAAATTAAAAAAGACAGAGGCTAAGCTTGCTGTGTATACTCAAAGCTCATGAATTGCTCCTTCTCGCTCTCCATATGTGTGTGTGTGTGTGTGTGTGTGTGTGTGTGTGTGTGTGTGTGTGTGTGTGTGTGTGTGTGTAGTACAGAAAGAGAATAAAGGAGGAGATAGAGGTAAAAAGGAGATAGAGAATGAAAGAAAGAACGGAAGTGCGATTTAGAAAATTACGTAAGAAACAAAATATTTTATTCCTTCAGTGATTTCAGGCATTTGGTTTTTAGAGAACTGTACGTCTCTATGTATATGTATATGTATACGTCTATGAGTGTATAAGTGCGCTTGCTGTTATATGCCCATATGCATGTGTGTGTTACATTTAGTCCAAATGTTTCATGAATGTATGTGTGTATGTCTCTATGTGCGTTTTTTTTCCTTCCAGCTTGTTACTATATATAAATCTAGTATGGCGTTCATTTTGAAGCGTGTCTGTGTGTGGATGTGTGAGCATGCGTGCTTGTTTGATTTTGGATGTGTCATATACTTGTCTCTTCTCGCAATATCTAAGCCTTGCACGTATGTGATCGCGAGCGCGTGTATAGATGTGTTCATGTGCATGTATGTGACATTGTTAAGAAGGCATGCATCTATGTCTCAGCGTTGCATTTAAGTTTGTGCGTGTGTATGTGTATGTGTGTGTGATAGAGAGTGTGTGTGTGTGTGTAAAGAAGCCAATCGTATATATAAGCTTATATGCCTTTTGGCTAAGATCAAAGTATACGTATACACATACATATATATATATATATATATATATATATATATATATATATATATATATATATATGTGTGTGTATATATATGTGTATATATATATATGTATATATATATATATACACACACACACACACACAAACACACACATGCATATATGTAATTACATTGATAACGAAGAAGGCGTGTGGAGATTTTACTCAGATCCGAAAACTTTTTATTTGAAAGTTTTCTACAGCATATACATCTGACTTACATATGTTTTAACTGCAGCGACTCCACATGGCTCTGTATGCAATCATGCATCTTAGTCGCTGCAATTTCATCAAGGGTCCATCACTCACAAAGTGACCTGATTCAAACAAGCCTCCTGCGTTGGTATTCAGTTGAAGGTGATAGCGTTACATTTGAAATCCAATGGAATTCTCGTCTTATAATCGCCTCTACTGGTATTACGGTTGAAGCGTGGTTTAAAAATGTTTAATCAAATTTTAATTAACTGTAGCAGTTTTGCTTACATTTTGCTGTATGAAGTACATTATTTATTCAGAGGTATTTTATTTCATTTGGGTTTATAGCCTCAATTAATATTATTGTTGTTACTATTTGTAGTAGTATTATAAGTGTAGATATCACTTATTTTTATAATCATTATGGTAACTAGCATAATTACTATAGATGGTGACTTGTCTTTATTCTTGTCTCGTGTTTCTGTCTTATGTTTACCAGTACAAATATCTTTTTCTTAGCTTCAGTACTATATAAAGGACAGTTGTGGATAGCCGGCATCTAAACCAATTTGAGAGTTAATACGGTATCCGCCAGGATAACCTATCCCTTTTATACTCTGTCAGTCTGTCTGTCTGTCTGTCTGTCTGTCCGTCCGTCTCTCTCTCTCTCTCTCTCTCTCTCTCTCTCTTTATATATATATATATATGTATATATACCATATGTATGTATGTATGTATGTATGTATGTATGTATGTATGTATGTATGTGTGTATGTGTATATATATATATATATATATATACCCACGCACATATGTATACATACATATATATATATACAGATTTGTGTGTGTGTGTCTTTGTGTCTGTATCTGTGTTTATCCTCCATAATCGCTTGACAACCAGTGTTGGTGTATTTTATGTCCCCGTATCTTAGCAGTTCATTAAAAGAAACCGATAGAATAAGCAGCAGGCTTAAGAAAAAGTAAGTACTGGGGTCGATTCATTCGATTAAAGATTCTTCATGGCGGTACTCCAGCATGGCCGCAGTCTAATGACTGGAACAAGTAGCAGACAAAATAAAGAAATAAAGAAAACAAAATTCTTCTGTCTCCATGCTCTGAAACTTTTAAGAGTCAAGTTACCTCGAAATCTTTACAGCCACAATGGTTTATAGGTAAGAGCGTATAGGTCGAAACATTTCACAGTGACAATACATGAGTTTCAACTGAAAACAAGGAACACACATACAGACAAACAGAATTTGAATTTTAGTATTGTATAGAGGGAATTTTTTTAAATATTTTAATTATTTCTCGTTTACGATTTAGCAATTAAATTTGCTCTGTCAAATGTAATACATATTTATTCACATTTTAAAATTAACCATATGTTACACTGTTTAACATGATTGTTGTCCTTGGATAGCAACTGTTATTTTCTATTTGCTTACTCCTAGAAAGTATGAAAAATGGCTAATATTTCCTTCAAACTTTGCTTTTAATGCATTTATTCAACCTCTAAGAATACCTCTCATCACATGGCTTATGTTCTCCTCCACTATTGTTTATCAGAGAAGCACATTTTGTCAGCCACTAAGGGAGATGCTCTAGTGTTTATGGTCAAACAACTGACAAGCTAATCTGTGGTATTTGAGCATAAATCAACGACCTCGTGAAGGATGTTTGAGCGGTCCAAAGAGGAGATGATCGGAAGGGGCGAGATCTGGATTGTATGCTGTCCAAAGGAAAACCGATTAGTATTACTATTTCGGTAGAAGATTGAGTCTTGAATTGCTTTTTCACTGGTGGTTCCGTGTGTTACCACTTCACACCCAGCCTTCTGGATTCTGGCTCGAAGTAACGGACCCGGATCTCATCTCTTGCGACTGTTCTCCCCCCCCCCCCCCCACAAAAAAAAGAACTTCACTTTCATCGTTTTATTGGTCGAGTACTCTTTGACAGATCTGCACACGATTGCGCTTATGCGCTTCGATGATAAGTTCTCTTGGCACCCATCTCGCACAGACTTTACGGAAGGGAAGCTTGTAGATGAACAAAGAACCATGATAAATGTGCAGAGAACATGCCATCTCAACGATGGTCACTCGTCGGTTTCGCCAAAACCATCTTTCGTGCTTGCTGAATCTCCATGTGAGTGGCAGAGGCTGACTGGGTCCACAAGCCCTCTTCGTGCTTTACGCTTGTCCAGACACTTTTAAACTTCTCAAAATATTCGTACACACTTCTGCGTGGTAGAGTAACGTCCTCGTACTGTACTGAAAGCCTGCAATGAGTTTCAACTCCCGATACACCTTCAAAACAGACAGATCAGATCGCTGGTCTATTTTCTTTCTTAGTGTGTACTGCTAGCGGAACGGTCATGTTTACTCTGTAACACAAGAAAGAAAACTGGAGCGATCAAAGTCAAACCTTGGTTACGAAACCACATGAGAACCATCGGGCGCGGATGGCAGTGCGTGCAACCTAAGGAAAGTTTGGCAAGAGTGCCAATAATTTTCGACTTCGCCTAGTATTTTTATATGACGTGAGTGATATCTGAAAGATGTTCTCAAAACAATGTTGTATTTGTATATATACGAATGCTTGCATTTATGTATCCCCACTTACACTCATATGTGTGTTCGTGCGTGTGTGTGTGTGTGTTTGTAAGTATGCGTGCGTGTGAGTGTGTGGGTGTCGGTATAGCATATCGTCGATTTTCGACATCCTTCTACAATCTGAATTCCAAGAAGCCTTCTAGCAAGTTAATATCTTTTTCGCTACCCAGCTTTCAGGTTACATCTTTGTTTATCCACTAGAAACAGGTGGAAACGATTTCCCAGCCCTCCTCATCAACAATAATGCGAAAGCACAAAAGTTTTAAACCAAATCTAATACCTATATCAGCTCATGACTCTTATCGTATAAAATGTAACCGGGAAGGGCTTATATTATATGTATGGAAAGGTGTCAAGCTGGCAGAACCGTTAGCACGCAGGACAAAATGCTTGACGGTATTTCGTCCGTGGTCGACTTTGCCTTTCATCTCTTCGGGGGTCAATAAAATAAATACCAGTTGAGTACTGGGGGTTGATGCAATCGACTTACAGCCACCCACCCTCGAAATTCCTGACCTTGTCCCAAACTTTTAAGCCAGTAGTTCGCTGTAGTGTTCGCTGTAGTGAATGTTAGTTATCTACCAACATGCTATTCTAAGTTGCCCTCGCAAGAAAGACCTTAGAGAATTAATACTTAGCTTTAGTTTTCGTTTTGTCAATTGCTACTTTATTGTTACAACTGAAAAATCGTTAAAATGTGGCTGCATTCATATTTCAATTGAAACAAATACAGGTGTCTCTTAAAGGTTTGGTAGCTGTAAAAGTTTAAAATAATGTAGAGGCAGTCTCCTAGGAATTTACCAAGTTCAGGAGGTTCCATTAATTATGCAGCCCTCACGTCCCCTATGAATAATGGTGTACATATTATAGCCTTCCCTTAAACAGCTACAGATACAAGCAGTATAACTAAGACAAGATATGGGAGTATTTCCTCTTCCAAATCGGTGTTACGCGATTAATATGAAACACTTGGTAAAGTGGAGTACTCAGAAGTACTCACTATTTCATTTTTTAAAAGGATAAGGTGTGATTAAACGAGATTTTGACTGCTATTTCTAGCTACTGACATTCATCCTTTATTCTACTTAAGAGGATTAATAAATGTAGATTAAACTCTTGTTTTGATGCTCTTGAAGTCATGACCTTCACCATAGAGTTAAGGAACTGTTGATCACGTGGAGGTGACAAATGTTTACTTTGATTTGTGGTAACCGTCAAACCGAAAATAGATGTTTACCTTCCTTTATCTAATTACTTTGAGATGATAAAGAATAAAAAGACAAAACAGAAATACAACAGAACAATGAGAAAGCTCAAAGAAGAGAAAACATGCACATAAATCTTAGCCAAAATTCAAAGCGAAGAAGAGAAACAAGATTATGTTTGAAAAGAACAAAAATAGTATCTGAGCGTTCACACACATTTAAAAATGGAGGCAAATCACGTGACGACTGTAATAAAATTATAAAAGGGAACTGATTTACAACGACTAGTCTTTTTGTTGTTTTATGAATCATTATTAATGGTGATCCACTTCCATTTTTCGTAGCGTGCGCGTAGACATACACATTCATAGGGTATATATGCATATACACACAAATGCACACACGCACGCAACACACACAGTGTGCATGTGTATATATATGTATATATAAATATATACGTATATACACACAAAGACACGAACACAAACACACACACACACACACACACACACACACACACACACACACACACACACACACGAGTGGAGAATAGTAGTATTAAATATGTGTACTGACAAAAACACAAATGTATAAATAGATGAATTTGCAAGTTACTATGGACAGTATACGAAACAATACAACATGTGTGTATCCGTAAATTGTATATATATATATATCTATATATATATATATATATATACAAACATTTAAACATGCATATACATATGTTCATATGTACATACATGCATATATATACATACATACATTCATATATATATATATATATATATATATATATATATATATATATATATATATATATATATATATATATATATATATATATATATATGGGAGAATATACAAATAATAACAACAGACGAGGACAGGTGGTGTAAATAACAAAAGTATATATTAGTATGACGCTCGGGAATACGGAAAGTCTTTGACGTTTCGAGCTACGCTCTTCAACAGAAAGAATACGGAGACAAGGAGAAAAACACGGAGAAAAAAAATTGAATAGTGTTCAGTCAACGGTCAATCATAATAATGGCCGATCATAACAATGACTGACCGGAAGTTAGAAATTCTTATTTCAGGAGAGCTAAGAAAGGGGGAGATAACAAACGGTGATCGGGAACGAGGGGCTGTGTGTGTGAGGTAGAATGCTGGTGAACTTGACGTATGTAGTGTGAAAATGGGGAAGAGAGAAAGGGAGAAAGTAGTTGGTCAGTTGTAGTGTGTGCGTGGTGTGATGCGAGGGTATTGGTGTGGTGTGATGTGAGGGTGTTGGGAGGTGGGGAAGGCATGGGTGGAGTGTGGGTTAGGCTGAGGGTGGGGTAGAGGTAGGGGTCTGTGGGTGGTGGGTGTAAGGAATTGGATGGGGTGGAGTGGGAAGGTAGAGTAGGAGTGTGTTGGGGTGTGGTGGGATGAGCTTATGAGAGGGTGTTGACGAGGAGGGAGAAGGGGAAGGTGGATGTAAGAGAGGGGGAAGATGGGTATGGGAGGGGAGAGGAAGAGAGGAGAGAGGGTGGGTATAAGAGAGGGAAGGTGGATTAAGAGAGGGGGAAGGTGGGTATGGGGGGGAGAGAAAGAGGGGAAGGTGGGTATGGGGGGGAGAAAGAGAGGAAGAGAAAGAGAGGAAGAGAAAGAGAGGAAGAGAAAGAGAGTGAGAGAGAGGGAAGAGGGGTATGGGGAAGAAAGAGAGGAAGAGAAAGAGAGTGAGAGAGAGGGGAAGAGAGTGAGAGAGTAAGGGTGAGAGAGTAAGAGTGTAGAGAGTAGGAGAGTAAGAGTGTAGAGAGTAAGAGTGAGAGAGGGGGGAGTACGAGAGAAGAGAGTGAGAGAGAGTAAGAGAGAGGAGAGAAAGAGTAGGGGTGAAGAGAAGTGGGAGTGGAGAGAAGTATGAAGAGAGGTGAAGAGACGTACAAAGAAGTAGGAGTCGGAGCAGGAGGTGGGGGAGGGGAGAGATGGGTGGTAGGAGGGAGGGTGGGGGAGAGAGACAGGAGGAGGGGGTTAGATGAAGAGTGGAGGGGAGTTGAGCCCATGTGGCGCAAAGGAGCGAAGATAGAAGATTAATCCCTGTCCACGGCGCAAACGGGAGTCCGGATGGCCCCTGTGCATGGACAATCCAAACACAGACAGGTGTTGCCGCAAGGAATGGCCGGCAGAACGGAAGTGGCGTGACACCGGGGTGTCCTTGCCGACGTTGATATCTCGGAGGTGTTCCGCGAATCGGTCGGCCAGGCGGCGCCCCGTTTGTCCGATGTACAGGGATTGGCAGAGAGAGCAGGAGAGGCAATATATGATGTTGGTAGACGTGCAGGTGAAGGAGTCGGTGATGCGATAGGGTCGGTGATGGGTGCTGGTGAGGAGGGTGGTGTTGGAGAGGTAAGGGCAAGTGCGGCAGCGTGGGCGGGAGCAGGGGAACGAGCCAGGTTGGGAGGTTGGGTTGGGGAAGAAGATGTGGACCAAGAGGTCCCGTAGGTTGTGGGATCGTTTTAAGGAGGGGAGGGGTCGATTAGGGAAGATGTGGGAGGTGGAGGGGTCGGACTGGAGGCGCCGAAAAGCTCGGAGAATGGAGCGTTGGAGGGGTAGGGTGGTGGGATGGTAGGTGAGGGGAAAAGGGAGGCGGGAAACGGCAGGGCGGGTTCGGGGGGAGAGAGAGCAGATGCACGGTCCACAGAACGTGCTCTGGCAAGGGCGGTGTGGATGGTGGTGGGTGGATATCCACGCAGGCTAAAGTGGTGAGCCATGAGTTGAGACTGAGTCTCAAAGTCATGGCTGTCGCTACAAAGTCTGCGTAGACGGAGGAATTGGGAATAGGGGATAGAATGTTTTGTGTGTCTAGGGTGGGAGGAGGAGAAGTTGAGATAGGAGTGTGAGTCTGTGTGTTTGTAGTGGGTGGAGGTGCTAAGGGCGGAGTGGAGGATGCTGACCGAAATGTCGAGAAAGGGGACAGAGGTGTCAGAGACAGTACAGGAGAAGTGGAGGGCAGGATGGAAAGACTGAACGAAAGAGAGGAACGAGTCAAGATGTTCGCGGGAGAGTGAGGTGGCACCGATACAGTCGTCGATATACCGACCGTATAGTTCGGGAGTGGGACCAGTGAAACTGGAGAATATTTGGGCCTCAACATAACCAACGAAGAGGTTCGCGTAGTTGGGGCCCATTCTCGTCCCCATGGCCACTCCCGAGGTTTGCTGGTAGATATCTCCCGCGAACGAGAAGCAGTTGAGAGATAGGACAAGTTCGGCCAGACGAATGAGTGAGGAGGTGTCGGGTTGTGGGTTGGGGCGTTGGTCTAGAAAAAACTTCAGGGCACGCAGCCCCTCGTCGTGGGGGATCACTGTATAGAGGCTCTGGATGTCTAGAGTGAAGAGAAGCTTAGAAGGGCCGGGAGGGAAAGAGAAAGAGTTGAATAGACGAAGCGCGTGGTTAGTGTCATGAATGTGGGAAGGGAGAGAAGCCACTAGGGGGGCGAGGACACGGTCTAGGTATTTTGAGATAAGCTCGGTGGGGCAGTTGCAGGCGGAGACGGTGGGGCGGCCAGGGTTGTTCGGTTTATGGATCTTGGGGAGGAAGTAAATGGTGGGGGTGCGTGGGGTGCGAACAATAAGGTTGGAGGCGGTGGCGAGGAGACGGGAGGAGAGGATGAGGTCATGGATAGTGGAGGACACAGTCTGTTGGTAGCTGGGCGTGGGGTCGGAGGGCAGAGGGCGGTAGAATGAGGTGTCTCGAAGTTGACGGAGAGCTTCGGCCTCGTAGAGGTCCGCGCGCCATACTACCACGGCTCCACCCTTATCAGCCGGTTTTATGATGATGTCCGTGCGGCGTCGGAGGGATCGAAGGGCCGAGAGTTCGACTGGGGAGATGTTGAGTCGAGATGGACGCCTGGAAAAGTTAAACCGGCCCACAGCGCGTTGGCAGGCGCCCGCGAAAAGATCAACTGCCTGGAACTGGCCAGGAGCAGGCGTCCACTGGGATGGTCGTCGGCCCAGGTCAGTGAAGCAGTCCTCGTTGGGTGCGGGTGGTGTGTTATGGAAAAGCGCACCCAACCTAACGCGGCGCACAAAGCTGTGGACATCAGCACGGGTTTGAAATTCCTTGCAGGATGGAGTGAGTGGGATGAAGCGCAGACCCCTATTGAGGACGGAGCGCTCCGCCTCAGAGAGAGGAAGATCTGGGGGAATGGTAACGACAGGTTGAAGTGGAGAAGGCGTGGGTGGAATAGAAGTAGGAGAGGATGAAGTAGGGTTAGGAGGGGCGGTTGGGATGGTGGAGGGCTGGGAGGGAGGGGGTGGAGTGTGTGTGGGAGAGGCAGGGTGGTTGGGTGTGGGTGGGGAATGCACAGGGAGGGAGAAGGGTGGTGGAGGGGTTGGGGTAGTGGCATCGGGTGTAGAGGAATGGAGGAGTGAGTGAAGTTTGCGGAGCTTAGTGTCGGTAAGAAATGCATGAAAGAGATGATTAAGTTGAATGATAAAGCGCAATGTATTGTGAGCATGGGAGGGTGACAGAAAGGAGAAAAATATGGAAAAGGCTGGAGGAAGAAGGCGGTCGATAGTGTGGATTTTAGAGAGATTGGAGCGAATGGTGGCCCGCATAAGGCGGTAGGATGTGGTGCGGAGTATGGGTAGAATAGTGGTAGAGGAGTGGAGAGTGGGGTGGAAATGGAGGCGGAAACCCTTAGGGATGAGGCGGTGATGTAAGCAGCGACTGAGAAACGTAATATGACTAGAGAAACGAGTCTTCTTGAATATGAGTAAGGAGAGTCGTATAGTAGGTTGAAAGTATAGAGAGGGAAGTGTGCGGAGGTATAGTTTTAGGCGGTTGTGGAGAGTGAGTTGGAAAGATTTGTAGTCAGGCATGATGGAACGAGAGAGAAAAGAAAATTAGACGTGGGAAGGAGAATTACAAAAGGTGTGGTGGAAAAAAACAAGCGTGATGAGAAAATTGGACGTGGAAAAAAGGAAAAAAAAGAAAAAAAGGAAAAAAAACTGGAAAAAAAACTTTTTTAACAGGTGTGGGGGAAAAAATAAAGGCATGAGGAGAAAAAACGAAAAAGGGGTTGTGAGAAGAAAATATATGCGAGGTGGGAGAAAAAACAAAGCAAAAAGGAAGATGGGACAATAGGGAGAAAAATGGGGTGACAGGGAGAGAAGAAACGAGAGGAGAAAAGAAAGGGAGGGAGAAGAATACAAAGTAATAGGTGCAGATTAGAGAAGACAGATTAGGAACATCCAGAGTACGAAGAGACGGTAGGTGAAGGAAAGTAAGGTAAAAAAGGATGATAAAGGAGGTTTACAAAAGTGGAAAAGTTCAATATATATATATATATATATATATATATATATATATATATATATATATATATATATATATATATATATATATAGAGAGAGAGAGAGAGAGAGAGAGAGAGGTTATGAGATGTAATGGTGTCAATAGGACCCGAAGGTGTCAGGTAATGCTAAGTAAGTGCTATGGATAGACTATAGTGAATGTCTAGGTTTGGAGATTATGCGAATAAGGAGTCTAACTTAGGACATATATCAGCATGTGTATATATAAAAATATTTTTTCAGAATGATATATATATATATATATATATATATATATATATATATATATATATATATATATATATATATATATATATATATATATATATATATATATATATATATATATATATATATATATATATATATATATATATATATATATATATATATATATATATATATATATATATATATATATATATATATATATATATATATATATATATATATATATATATATATATATATATATATATATATATATGTGTGGTCGCCTGGGTTAGTGGTTAAGGCGTTGCTGTCACTATCTAGCGATGTGATTTCAATTCCTAATCCGTTTGGTGCGTTGTGTTATTGAGCAAAACACTTCGTCTCACGTTACTCTCCGATCACTTCGGCACCTGACGCAAGGTACACCGTGCACTTCTTCAGACATTGTTGATTTGATGGAGAGAGTGAACTAATGTGTGTGGCACGAGCATTTGTTTACTGTAAGCAAATCATTTGTGCAGGTCATTTGAGAAAAGCTGAAGGCTGATGCGTCGTCTTCGACAGAAGAGTCCATCGTAAATATATGTGTGAGTGTGTGTTTGTTTAAACACAAAAACAAAGATATAGTAAGGGTGATAACTCAAGTGATCAATAACATGACTTCATGTAGATAATGACATACCGAGTGATATATACCAAAAAAACCCCCCAATAAATTGAAATTTGCCTGCTAACCAAGATCAGATTCCACCACCTGCCACCATGACAATTCAATTTTCTATTAAATTGATACAATTTCTCAAAACTATTATTTTCTTCGCCATTTTTAATGCTAGTAACAATTGCCGCCAAAATTTTATTTTTTCTCCAGGAAGCAAATTTCAATTCAATGAGAATTGTTGGCCTCCCTCATTCCATACCCAAAGCACACACACACGCACAATCATGCTCACACATAAACATGCACGTACACAAACATGAACACACAAATATGCACACATAAATAAACAAAGAAACGCATGTACATGTTCCTCTATGCTTATGTATATGTGTGTCTGTGTATGTGTGTGTATATGTATGTTGGTGAGTGTGCATGTCGTTGCGTGTGTATAACCTTATGGTAAATTTACATTTCAGTGCAATAGTTCACAAACATGCTAAAGCTACAAACGAACAGAAATTAGCATACTAACGTGAAAAACATTTATAACACATATAAAAATATGAATGTTTGAAGGAAAAATATACAACCAGCATTTGTTTATATTTTTCTTTCAATTTGTCTTTTCTTCATAGATATATCAAAAGATTACGACGTTGTGTTGTTTTTACTGCAGCTATACAGAAATCATGTGATTTAATTGAATCGCTCTATTCGGCTCATAGAGCCGTATAGAGCGATTCAATTTCAACTATTTACTTATTTATTCTATTTTTAGTGTTAATATCTTTTTAATTATATTTCTCGTAACACTTCATTTTTATCTCTTTCTTTTTCTCTTCCTCCCCCTCTCAGGCCTACGATCTTTCTGTCTGTCTGGTGCAATTTGTGTGCAAGTCACATACATACACAATTTTATACATATGTGTTTCTATGCGTGTATATATCTGTAAATAGATATATATGCATATATGTACATACATACATACATACATACATACATACATACATACATACATACATACATGTATGTACATATATTGTTAGAAATAAGAGTTTTAACTCTTACAGCTTCATGAGAAGTACAATTATATATATTGACAGGGTAGATCATTTCCCCATGAGCAAAACTAGAATACTCGACCGCAGTTTCATCCAGTAATTGGGGCTCATCAACAGTGTATATAAACATATAAATGTGAGTGTATATGTATGTATGTATGTATGTATGTATGTATGTATGTATGTATGTATGTATGTATATATATATATATATATATATATATATATATATATATATATATATATATATATATATAGATATATATATAGATATATATATATATATATATAACGGAGTAATTGTGAAACGATGTGGAAAAAAGAGTACTCAATTACCAGAGGTAGAGTAATATGCTTTATTTAAAAGCAGCAGAAATATCACAAAAACTGTTACTCAGAGTTAGAAACTGCCCGACGAACGGGAACGTGAAACT
>NC_142945.1:38078783-38091283 GCF_046866305.1 Octopus bimaculoides | reverse complement strand
TAAAGTAAAGCAAAACAGTTATGGATTGCTCCGCTAAGGATTGAGTAATCTGTCTCACCAGGTCATAAAGAGGCCTGCCACATTTCCAGCCACACCAAGACCAATGGCTGCACCTTGAACCTGCATTTGTAGTTTCTTGTTAAACTTTACTACGTGGTTCTTCAATGTGGTTCTTATACTAGCCCCTAATGCATGTGCAGTCATTCTTTTCACCTGATTTTTGTCCTCGGGATCCTGAGTGGGTATGGTCCAGCCACTCCAGCGCTCTGCGGTACTTTTCTTCACGGCTGAAGTGATGGTGGGTGGTCTTCCCCTCTGCGACCTGGTGGGGCAGAATCTACTAAGTTCATGTTTGTCTTGGTAGATACAGCCATAGCTTAGTTTAAGGAGGAGGCCCAGTTCCCTCGTGTTGACTTCACGGAACTCTACTTCACTCTCACAGATAACTCAATGCATTTTTCCACAGCAAAATCTATGTCTATAGATGGGTAGCGTGAAACTACATCCATACTACCCACTACACAGCCTGTGAGGTCGTTAGAGTGGTTGCAACTACTGATTCTACTGAGGAGATCCTCTATGCTCATACAGATATCTGGGGACATTTCAATGAGTGGTCGCAATACCTGTGAGTAGGAGTAGAATCGTCTATAGTTACTAGAGATATTCGCTCCACAAACTGGTCGGGTTGGGAGCCCCATAACAGGGTTTACGTAGGTTTTGTGGTCTTTATGTAACCCGTATAGCGTAGGAACATCGTTGTTGGATGCTTGGAAATTTTGCGCAGTCCGTTTCTTGGGTTGAAGTATGTTGCACCACATTCCTACATTGAAGAGTTTTCCCCTTCTTTCATTTTCCTAGTGTGCAACTTCTCTCATGCTACTGATGTGTTGTTGCATGGTCTGGACATAGTTCTGAGGGCTGTCTGTTGACAGTCTGCCAGACTTGTTTGTAGGGTGGTACACTAATTCCCTTTCCCTAATTCGCTGTTACAGCTTTTGTAGGCCTTTGGCAACAGATGAACTGAGTTGGTGGGTCTCCCCCTCATTTTAAGTAGTTTTGTCGCACCAGTCTAAGACGTGCCAGAGTCTATTTCTAGCTGAGGAAGTCTTTGCATCTGTCTCACAGTCAATCTCTGGAGGAATACATACCCTTTTGTTGAAGGGTAAGTCTGTGGGGGGTAGATCTTCGTTCTGTCATACGATTTGTTGTTGGGGTTATAGAAGACAGCGTGTAGCGTGCGACTGGTGTTACTCTCGTTGTGGTTGTTATAGTTGCTAGCATTGTTGTTGCTAGTGGTGGTGGTGGTGCTTATAATTGTTGTTGTCTTGATTTCGTATATTTGTGTTATTGTTGTTATAGTTGTTTGAGGAGGGAATGTTGTGGTTATCATTGATGCTATTGTTATTGTCACCATTGTTGTCATTGATATTGCTATTGTTATTGTTGTTGTTGGTTTGGTTTACATACGTAATACGGGCAGACAAGCACTTACACATACATACACAAATGAAGACTGAAACACATATAGTGTGTGTGTATATGTGTATACGGACAGATTCAACGATTATTGAAAAAGTTGCAAGACGCAACGAAAATTTTAGAAGAAATAAATAAATGAGTGCAAATCGAAGCAGTGAGTATTAAATAATAAGGCACTAAAAGAGAATGACTCTCACCAGATACAATATATATATATATATATATATATATATATATATATATATATATATATATATATGCGATGGGCTTCTTTCAGTTTCCGTCTACTAAATCCACTCACAAGGCTTTGGTCGGCTCGAGGCTATAGTAGAAGATACTTAACCATGGTGACACACAGTGGTACTAAACTCGGAACCATGTGGTTGAGATGCAAGCTTCTTACCACACAGCTTCGAATGCGCTTATATATATGTATATATATATATATATATATGTATATATATATATATATATATATATATATATATATATATATATATATATGTATATATATATATATATACTCTTTTACTCTTTTACTTGTTTCAGTCATTTGACTGCGGCCATGCTGGAGCACCGCCTTTAGTCGAGAAAATCGACCCCAGGACTTATTCTTTGTAAGCCTAGTACTTATTCTATCGGTCTCTTTTTGCCGAACCGCTAAGTTACGGGGACATAAACATACCAGCATCGGTTGTCAAGCGATGGTGGTGGTGGTGGTGGGGGGACAAACACAGACACACAAACACATATACATATATATATATACATATATACGACAGGCTTCTTTCAGTTTCCGTCTACCAAATCTACTCACAAGGCTTTGGTCGGCCCGAGGCTATAGTAGAAGACACTTGCCCAAGGTGCCACGCAGTGGGACTGAACCCGGAACCATGTGGTTGGTACGCAAGCTACTTACCACACAGCCACTCCTGCGCCTATATATATATGTTTACTTAAAAATGATATGTATACCACATACAGCTCTGTACAACGCAGACACACACACACACACACAAGAACACGCATGCACAAACACAGCAGCTTACGCGAACTTGTGCACACAGACTGTACATTATCACAGACAAATGTTATCAGTCTGCTTCGGAAGCTGACGAAGATAAACAAACTAATGAACGATAATATAGTTATTGTCTCCCGTATTTCCCTGTCAAAACTAATAACCTTATCAATACATCCATCTGTTCATGCTAATTGAGCCTGTGAAGTAAATGGCGATATTTATGCAACGATATAAGACGTCAAGCTGGCTGAGTCGTTAGCGCGCTGGACAGACGCTTAGCGGCGTTTCATTTACCGTTATGTTCTGAGTTCAAAGCCGCAGCGATCGACTTTGCTTTGCAGCGCTTTTGGGGGGTCATTAAAAGAAGCACCAGTTAAACACTAGGGTCGATATAATCGACTCTCCGGTCCACTCAAAAATTGCAGGCCTAGTGCCAAAACTTGAAATCTTTATATTATAATATAGTGTGCACGCGCGCAACACACACACAAAGACACACGCATACACACACACACACACACATATATATATATATATATATATATATATATATATATATATATATATATATATATGTTCGTTCGTTCGTGAGAGAGATATTTGCCTCCCAGGGTTACCGTCCTGATATAAGGAGTGACTGAACATAGGTTCAGTCCTTATTGGGCACAGCATCTTACAGATCTGACAATAATCGATTTCTTCCGGAAGGAAAGAAAGAAAAGAATACACTTCATTATAGTATAGTAATAAAGTTAGTGATCACTACATGTTGAAAGGCAAAGTTAACCTCGATGGGATTTGAACACGCAGCCATGGAATCTGCAAAGCTATCTGTCCGGCGCTCTAATGACTCTACAAGTTCGCCGCGCGCACACATACACACACACACACACACACACATACAAAAACTGTTTCTGTCTGTCACTGTCTGTCTCTCTCTATCTCACTCTATCTGCCTCTCTCTCTCTCTCTCTCTCTCTCTCTCTCTCTCTCTCTCTCTCTCTCATCTCTCCACACACACACCCACGTGTTCTTATTCTGTTGATTTAAGTGGGTAGCAGTAAAAAAAAAAGTTGAGCATATTTGATTATTCATTCTTTCTTCGTACTTTCATATTAAAACTAAAAGTTTTCAACGTTCTTTGTATAGGATTCTTCCTCATTCTAAGAGTGACAAAACACAGTTCTTAGAAAACAATAAACATCTATCCGCCTTCCATCTTGAACTTCTTGATTGTAATGTAACTAATTAATTATGAAGCACTCTGCAATGACGAGGTAAGATATGATAAAACAGACTGTCTGCAGCTAGAGATAATGAAATGTATCTAACAAAACTATATTGACATTAATTATTATTTATCATGCTGGAAAGAAATATTCCTCGGCTGCATCTTTTTCCCAATACAAATTAAATGAACTAAGCATGTGTGTATGTATGTATGCATGTATATACATACACATATATATGTATATGTGTGTATATCTGTATGCTTATGCATACATGTATATATGTATATACATACATATATATATGTAAATATGTATATACCTATGTATATGTATGCATATATATATATATGATACATATGTGTATATATATATATATATATATATATATATATATATATATATATATATATACATATATATATATATATATGTATGTATGCATGTATATATGTATATATACACATACACACATCTCTCATACACACACATATTTGTATGTTATTCAGTTTTATTTCAAGATTTCTTGCCAATAGAAAAAGAGCCGGTTTCTAACCTAGATCCAAGACTCCAAGGTATTATTGTTTGTATTTATATGTGCAAATTTGTATATTTTGTTTTATGTATGTATTCTCATGCATATAGTTGCATATCTAGACTTTCTCATATATATTTAAATGATAAACTTCTGAAAAGTTTTGCAGAATTTTACAGTTCTGGTGATGGTTTGGATCTGTAGTCTTCGAATTAACCTTCTCCTTTCTGATTTTCAGAAACCTAATTTCTCAAGATTGGTAATTAGGCCCCCGTAATTACAGGTATAAACCTGAACTTGTTATCTGGATAGAGTAACTTCAGATTTCTCAATAATTCAGCGAAGGGATTCTCTTTTACACTGATATTTAACTTTATGTCAACATCCGCTGGGCAGCTAATCTCCACAATTGTGCACAGTTTCTCTTCTCTATCCCAAACTTGTCAGGTTTTTCACTGGGACATTCCACAGGTACTCTTTTTTATTATGAGCGGCTATGGTTTCCACCATTTTGTAGGTTCTTATTTCTTTCGCTTCGGTTTTATCCTTCCGTCGGATCTCATTATACAGTGTCTTCGCTACTTCATGTCTCATCGATAATTACTACCATGATGACATTTTCGGGTAGCTGCTTATGATGTGGGTGATAACTTCGGTGTTAATTTCACAAATTCTGCATCGGTTTTGACATTTTGCTGCTTTTCCTGCGTCACTGTCCCTTCTGTGCATCAGGTATTTGGTTAGTATTTTTTTTTTGTTCTTGGATTGCAAACATATACCCTTCAAAGTGGGAGTTAACAATCCTGTTCTTAGTCCATGATAAACTGCTTTGATGATCAATGTTACTATCATCTCGGAGCCTTCTACTAACATATCCATGCATGGTCTTCTACAGACGTACGCTCATCGTTTCATCTGATGAATCGTGGTAGAGTCGACCGACTTCTTTGGGCATGTATTCTAGGTTATCAGACAAGGAACACTGCTCAAGGTCCTGATTTCCAAGTTTCATGATGTTATCAGCCTCATGTATGCAAACTTGATCAAGGAATACACTTCGACACTCGGTGGTTAAAAGATGTTGCCGAAGGGATATGATACATTCAAAGGCTGTCTGGATCGATGTTAAGCCTTTGCCGCCTTGTTTTTGTTTTAGATAGAGGCGATCTACATCACTATTGTTGTGGAAATTATGTGTACTGGTTAGTATCAGTATCTTCCGGATTTTCACATTAATGGCTCGGATCTCATCAAGTATCCCATTAAGTAGCCCAAATGTTGGCATGAGTACTGGCACTGAAAACACATTGTAGGACAGTTTTATTGAATGCAGAGAGTTCCAAGTTCCATATTTTCTTTATTCGGCTGTAACATTCTTTTGTGACACGTGTCTTGTTACAGGTCCCATTCTAAGATATGTTTTCATCCATCACAACGTACCTATAACATTCCTCGTTAGATACAGGGGAAACAGTTAAGTCATTGATGGAGATGTTGTTAGTCTGTTTTACAGTTTTTCCTATTTTCACAACCATATAGCAACATTTATCCTGTCCAAACACCCACCCTGTATCCTTTGAGAATGTTGTAATCAGGTCAAGGCTCTTTTTCAACTCATGCGTATTCTTTGCAAGTAATTTCTAGTCATCCACAAAGAAACTGAAATTTCGGTATTACTGTTTCCTTGTGAAGCGGTGAAATATCCTTCGGGCTTCGTTAAATGAATGACAAAGGGTTTACAGAAAGTATCAACAACATCACAGAGAGGCTGTCCCCTAGGAATATACACCTGCGATACTGTATTCTATCACTGACAATACAATAACTCCTTCCATTTAATTTCAAGATGGTGGCCCACAATGAATTCAGGTCAGCTATGGCTTTAACTCTGCTCACTGGAATGAATGCATGTATTCATGTACATACATACATACATACATACATACATACATACATACTTACATACATACATACATACATACATACTTACATACATACATACATAAGCTTTATTACTGCTGTAAAACTACGATACGTTCCTAAAATGTTTATAACCACTCCGAGATAGAATACTCCATTAATATAGAAACTCTTAAGGCGGTGATCTGGCAGAACCGTTATCATACCGGTCAAAATGATTAGCAGCATTTCGTCCGTCTTTACGTTCTGAGTTCAAATTCCACCGAGGCTGATTTTGCTTTACAACCTTTCGGAGTTGATAAAATTTGTATTAGTCAAGAAGCGGGATCCATGTAATCGACTTAACCCCACCCTCAAATTGCTGGCCTAGTGCCAAAATTTGAAACCAGTATGTAAACTTTTAAGTAACCTTCAATTCGTACAATAACAATGAACTATGACAAATGCCTAAGAACCAGTGTGACACTGTTCAAATAATGAGAGCGTAAACATGCAGAAACAATAAAGAGAGCACGAAAACGCACTTTATATTTAAATCAGAAATTTCCCTCATCTACTGCCAGTCAGGTTTCCTCATGATACCTCACGGCAGGATCACTACTTCCGAAGGTGTTAGGCGTTAAAAAAAGATCCAGTTTAACGCAGTTTGGGAAAACGAACGCATATTTGTGACTAGGATATAAAGCACAAAAGTTCCAATGCAATAACAGAGCGTATAAAACAAGTATTAAAATACATATAAATCAAAATACTCATAAATGAAATACAGGAAACTTAAACGTGATTAAAACGGCGGAATACATATGAAATAAAAGTAGAAATAAACATCAAATGATTGATACTGATTTGTAAACCATATTAAGAAGGAACTAGATTTCAGCCATCCGGTTCCATTGACTACTCTTGCAAAAGGGAGAAATGTTGGTCCAGTTGAATCTTACGGAAGAAGCTTTGACTTCAAAACGTAAGCAAGCATCATTAAAAAACAAGAGTTAGACAAAAAGAAAAGTAGAGAAGGAAGAATGAAAAATACAGAAGTAAATTTATTAACAACAACAACAAATGACTTAACTATATATGTAACGTTTCTAAAGCCTCAAGCCACTCTAACCAACAGATGGTCCGTTGTTGAAATGCCAATCCTGACGGATACACTCAATAGAAGGCTATGAAAGTGCCGAACTGCATTTACAGAACGGCTGACATGGCGATGCTTGGCTGCCACTACTTTTCACGCTTCGGGAGAATGTATCGAGAAGGATCATGAAGGACTATGACAGTAGTCAATTTTTACGAAACGTACCCCGAATTTTATTAATATTTGGTATCACACTTAAATTTTTAATTAGTAGCAAAATTACTAGCTTGAAATGATTGCAAATTTATTTGATATACCTAAGGTTAAATTTAAGTATTAATAAAATTTTCCATATTATATCCTTGCTTAATCATTCGTTTTATCACATTATTAAATTTATCTGTCAATAATTCTCATCGACAAACTATTCTACCGAATATTACATGACAAACAAAATCATTCCATACTAAATTAAGAGTTGTGCAGTTATTTGCCTAAGATGTCTGAAATTTAAAATCATTGGTTTTATTATAAACATCAGTTATAATCCGGTATACGCAGTTGAAGTAGTATTTAATTAAAATAACCAGGTCGAAATCATCTAGTGGTTTCGTTTGCAGTTCCTTGGAAGAAATTTCGTCTCTCTTTGACAATTATTATTTTTAACACAGCAAGTCCATAAGAATGTTATGCTAGGATGATTACAGCAGTAATCGGCCTATCGGGAGTATATATGCGTCGAGTATACATAAACGATTATTTTATTACTGATCTCTACTGTAAAATCTAGATATTATATTTCTGTCAGATCCGAACCACATGTGATTGCTTCTAAATCCGTTGGATAAATTTTACACTGTAAATATTCGAAAAAGACAATTTATGAAGGAAAATATAGTCAATAGATCTGAGGGGATAATCTACAATCGATAAACTCGCGAAAGAAATAATCTCAGATATATATATATATATATATATATATATATATATATATATATATATATATATATATATATATATATATATAATATTTATATATCTGTGTTCCATTTTTATAAATGAAGCTTGGAATATTTTTAACATTGTTCCTTTGGATATACGTCATTAGCCAATCACATGCTGGTGAGTCAGAATGTTTCCAATCTATTCTCTGTCTTTTGGATTTTGCCTGATAATTATGGATCCACGTTTCATTTCCCGTGAATATTCTGCTCAAAAATTCCTCGCCCTTATTGTTGTAGCGATCGAGTAAACGTTGGATGACCTCATGACGTTTCTGCTTGTGCTCCGCAGTAAGCTTTTTTGGCATCCATCTTGCACAGACTTTATGGAAGCCGAGCTCATCGTGGATGATTTGATAGGCAGAACCATGACTAATCTGCAGAGAACAAGCTACGTCATGGATAATAATTCGCCGGTGGACCATAACCACCTTTCGAGCTTGCTGAACCTTCTGGTCAGTGGTGAAGGTTGACGGGCGTCCTGACTCACCTGACACACCTTCCGACCGGACAAATAGGATCGCTGCTCTTTGTTCTTCTTTGGTGCACATTGCTGGTGGAGCGGCCATGCTTACACAGTAAAGCCAGAAAGAAAAATGGTGCGATCACGCTCAAACTTTGATCACGCGACCACAATTGTACCAGCTATAAGCACGCAGGCGCAGAAGGCAGCGTGACATTAATATGGCGAAATTGCGGATAATTTTTGACTCCCCCTCCTATATATATTGCATATATTTGAGCATTTAATATAAAAAAACCTAATTTTCAAGCCTCTGTTCCAAATTTTGGTCACAACTGAACACACACACACACACACACACACACAGATAGATAGATGGATAAGATAGATAGATAGATAGATAGATAGATAGATAGATAGATAGATAGACAGATAAATAGATAAATAAAGATAGATAGGGCTGGTCTCTGGGGTTACCTTTGGTTTCACGTCCATAAAGCACTTAGCTTTACATCGTTTCTTTAGGCTCTGAAACCGGTGGGCCTATCACATCTCTAACAAGTGGCCTCTCTAGAAAAGAGGAAAAGACATCGTTACTCTATGTCAACAACAAGGGATATGCATACACACACACACACACACACACACACACACACACACACACACACACACACACACACACACACACATACACACACACACACACACATATATATACATTTAGGTATATATATATATATATATCAACTGCAGATTCTGCATTGCATTTGGTAATATAAAAACACGAACTGGTATAAATATTGCTTCAGTGTCATTATATTATGACAAACAACTGCAATTTGCAGAAAGGAATCCAAACTCTTCTCTCTTTCTTCTCTCTTCTTTTCTATATTTTTTCTTTCTTTCTTTCTATCCTCGTTCCTTTTGTAAGATCATAGAGTTTTGAGAATTTTGAAAAGCGTACAAATTTACTGAAGTGTTCTGTTTCGCGAGGTAGTCCTAGTGAACAAAAATCACATAAAAACCGTCACGTTTGAAGTAACATACGACACATCCGTACGTGTTCACATCTTCGTCCTTCACTATTGATGGAATATCTATTTTGGATTTGGAGTTATTTCAATACTCCAAGCGCAGTTCTTTGTTCTTTGTCCTTTTCAGTACATGCATATGCATATTTACATATAAGTACACACACACATACACACACACACACACACGCACGCACACACGCACGCACGCACACACACACACACACACACACACACACACACACACACACAAGTACAGAAACACACACAGACACATACACACACGCACATATTGTATATTTATATACAGAGAGGGGGAAAGAGAAAGAAAGAGAGAAGGAAAGAGAGAATGAGAGAGATGGAGAGAGAGAGAGAGATAGAAAGAGTTTTGGCGAAACGAACAGGAATAAAGAATTCCAATACACACACATATATGTAGAGATAGATATTATTATTATTATTATTTATTATTATTATTATTATTATTATTATTATTATTATTATTATTATTATTATTATTATATATATACATATATACATACACACACATCCACACACATACATACATACATACATACATATGCATATATATGTATATGTATATACCTACAAACATCTATATATGCAATATGTAGATGTATATGTGTGTATGTATGCTTATGTGTCCTAAGGTGTCACACGACACCTTCCTCTATCATCTTCCATTTTACTTTATATTTCGTGTTCTTCCTCGTGATCTTTGTCTACTTCTAATTATTACTAACCTTCTTTCTTCCTTCTTTTTCTCTCTCATACATTTATCTATAGAAGCGGAAGTAAAAAACAATCTCAAAGCAGAATTTTCACATGCACATACAGAGACACGCACATATATAAGTGTGTGTGTATTTGTCTCCCACCACCACTTGAGAACTGGTGTTGGTGTGTTTACGTCCTTGTTACCCAGCGGTTTGGCCCAATAGACCGATAGAATAAATATCACGCTTAAAGGAAAATAAATACTGGGGTCGATTCGTTCGACTAAAATTCTTCAAAGCAAGGCCCCAGCGTGGCCACTGTCTAATGACTGAAAAAAATTAATGCTAAAAAATAAAAGATATTCACACAGTACGATGCAAAAATGGTTCGCTTTTATGCTGTGACAGCAAAGAACAGCAAGTTTCAAGACGATGTGTCATTTGATGCTAGTTCAGTTTGTGTGGTACCCTAGCTTCTTTACCTTGCCGATTTGTTTCAGAAGGTCCAATACAGTTGGAGTCGAAACATCGAACCTTGCTGCTAAATCATGCGTAGTTTGAGACGTATCTACTTCCGCTACAGTTTTCAGCTCATCATTATCCACTTTGGTCTCACGTCTACTATGGGGCTGATTTTTAAGGGTAACGTCATCAGATCGCAACTTCTCAAACCATCGACGTACAGTACGCTCATTCACCACATCTTGACCAAACACGTCATTCATGTTTCGAGCTGTCTGGAATGCATTGGTTCCACGACGGAACCCATAGTCATAAACGACAGGAATTTTTTTATCTATCCATGGGTTCGCAAAAATTGATTTACAAGAGAAAACTCATAATATCAGACACCATGAATTGCATTTTGAAAATTGATGATGTAACTCTTCAATGTTGTAAAACAATGAATTGTCAGGATAAAACATTTGTTAACGACTGTCAAACTTGGTGCATAAGAAAATCGGACATCTCATTCTTAATGACTCTCTATCTCTATCTCTCTCTCTCTCTCTCTCTCTCTCTCTCTCTCTATATATATATATATATATATATATATATATATATATATATTCAAATTACGATGGACGTATATATATATATATTTATGTATATGTGTGTGTGTGTATATTTATATATATATATATATACACACATACATTTAAATATATGTATACACGCACACACACAGAAACACACACGCGCACGCACAGATTTGTGTGCAAAATTGCCCGGATATAGAGCGCAAAGAATTGGATTCTTTACGACGACAATACATCTCACTCATGAGTTTCTAGTCAAAAACATGGCGTCGTTTCTGTACTCGCCTTATTCGCCAGATTTTGCATCTGCAGATTTCTTTCTCTACCCTAAGATGAAAATGCAGCTCACAGATAGCCTTTTAAACACCATTGTCGAAATCCTGAGTGTATATCTAAGACAGTTATAACGAATACGAAGATTAATACATCCCAATTGGTGTAAGGTGAAATCCGCATGCAATGCCCAGCGTAGCAATAGTGGAAATAATCGCATATTGGATTGAGATATATAAACAATAATACTTGACTTATATAAATAAAGATTCGGATTGGCCTTACAAGTAAGTTGTACATAATTCATATATTTAAATTATATCTGACTTATTGACCCGTACGTAATTGTACACATATATATGAAACATATTAATTTCTAATTTACCTAAAGTTAATGGTGAAAAAATGTACTCTGACCTAATTTAAGATCTAGTATTCATGTTTTGAAACTAAAACCTAGGGTCATTATATGGTCACCCTGATAAATTTTTATAGCCATATCGGGTTTACAAATGTTCCGTTAACATTCTTTGCAAACAAAAACTGTAGTTCACAACCACATTTAGTGCTAGCTAAACCTACACACCTTTCGTTCTTTTTAAATCACGACATTGGCCGGAACTTGAATGAAGCTGCATACACTACTAACCATATGAATGAAACTGGGTCCAAATGCAATTGTGAAAT